>NC_060121.1:52295242-52598272 GCF_021461395.2 Schistocerca americana | reverse complement strand
TTTGCACATATAATCTGGACTTTATCTTTGTGAGGTGGAACTATGATCACTGTCTACGGTAAAGCTGTTAAAACTTTCCTGCAGAGCTCAATCATTGCCTCTTGATTGCTGGTGTTCCCACTCAATTCATTGTGGCATGTGGGCCTTAATCAACTTTTGATGTTTTCACTTCCTTCTCCTGTCTGTCCAGTGAAGAGACTGTTAAGACAAATGTAACCAACTGTTTTCTGACCTCCTTCACCCTGCCACGGGGTCACACACCTGGGTGTCCACCCAGACAGGCTCTCTCCAAAGTTTACTGTGATTCTTTCAACACTGCCATCACTCTTCTCACCTTGCACTACTGCTGCAATTATGTATTGGATAAAACATCAACAAAAGCAGTTGTCGCTATATTAAGTCCTCTCATTAGAGAAGAGGAGAACAGAGAGGATATAAATTAAATCTTACACTATACAGATGTAAACGAAATCACACATTATACAGATGTAAACTGAACCATGGAGGCAGGTGGCTAAATTAAAAATCAGCTTTACCGATTCATACATTGTACAGATACAGATGTAAATTAAACCATAAAAGCCTAGACCTAAATTAAAAATCAGCTTTACCAACCAATATTCTTTAAAAAAACACACTATTTAATGTTAAGTGCAAAGTTATGTCTAATTTTAAAATATCATGATTTTCTCAACATTAGCATGTGATCACAGGAAAAATAAATAACACTCAAGTTTATACTTGACACATTAAATACATTTAATTACTAAAAATAAAGAGTATCAACTTTCAATATGGTAGATGGTTCAATGACAAGGAAACAAACAAAATTATACCTACACAATATCAAAGAAATTGTTAAGAGAGACTGTTTTGTAACATGTAATTTCATTAACTTTTCTAAATAAAATATTAGAAAAGTGCAATATTGAGACATTTGCTGAAACAAAGAAGCTATATGAACAAAACATAGCCTAAAACTTAATTTTACAAACTTTCCTTTTTGTAAAAGTATTAATAATGGCATCAAGTAAGATTTTACATACTTACATTGATGTTCAATATTGATAATACCGGAGTATGTGAGGCACTGTTATGCTGCCTTTATCTTAAACATCTTTTTGTTAGATTCAGTTGTGGGAATGAGGTGCTGTGATTGGTGAATATAATGACACATGATCATGCTATGTAATCAAATGTATTTATTACTATATGCTGATACAGAATTACAACTCACTAATGATCAAAATGGTGAGAGAAAATAGGCAGTCAGAGAGAATGCCACTGAACTTTGTAGCAGTTTATGCACTCTCTAGATTGTTGGTTCCCAACCTATGGGTAATTACCCTCTCAACGGTAAAATAAAATTCTCTTCGGTGTAATAATCTAAGTGATCTGATTTTGTTTCTGACGATTATTTTCAAAATATCTTAACTATTACCACAATTTTGTAGGACTCCGATATTGATTATATAAGTTATCAATCATCACTTTTTCTCAATAAACAGGTTACCAATTCCTCACATATTCCACCGACCACAAACACATGCTGCACTTTGTCACTTTGATAAAAGAGAGACATAAGCATAAGAAATGTTAATATCTCAAGAAAATGTCTTCTCCCAGTTGTAAGTAGCTGCTGCAGTCCAGAAATATCTTCATTACTCACTTTGAAACAAATAAATGAATTAACTGACAGCACAACACAGAAGTAACCACATAAGTGCTGCTGTAGTGCTGTAAACAGAACTATTATTATTATTATTATTATTATTATTATTATTCTTTCTATTCTCAGACATTATGTCTGGTCAAAAATGGAAAGTGACATGGACCTTGATCAAGCGTGACTTCCTTTTAACTGTGCGGTATATGTTACATTGCATTTAGGAACTTTCAGGTAATTGAACACGTACCAATAATTACAGATATCTATAGTTGTATATATAAGTTTAGATGTTGCTGTATTGCGTTGGTGTACTGGTGGATATTGTGTGGTATGACTCCTGTAGTTGATAGTATAATTGGTGTAATGTCAACTTTATCCTGATGCCACATGTCCTTGACTCCTCAGCCAGTTGGATGTATTTTTCAATTTTTTCTCCCGTTTTCTTCTGTATATTTGTTGTATTGGTTATGGATATTTCGATTAATTGTGTTAATTTCTTCTTTTTATTGGTGAGTATGACGTTAGGTTTGTTATGTGGTGGTGTTTCATCTGTTATAATGGTTCTGTTCCAGTATAATTTGTATTCTTCAGTACATTTTGTGGTGCACACTTGTATGTGGTAATGTGTTGTTTTATTAGTTTATGTTGTATGGCAAGTTGTTGATGTATTATTTTTGCTACATTGTCATGTCTTCTGGGGTATTCTGTATTTACTAGTATTGTACATCTGCTTGTGATGTGATCTACTGTTTCTATTTGTTGTTTTCAAAGTCTGCATTTATCTGTTGTGGTATTGGGGTCTTTAATAATACGCTTGCTGTAATTTTCTTAAATTGTCTACTTGTCCATAATGTAGGTTTTTTGTTGATAAAGCCCCTTACTTTCTGCTTAATGTGAATCTTTCAGTTGCTGAATGGATGTGATGTATTCTATATTTGTGGCATTGTCATAGTGTAAGTGTGTTGAGTGCTTCTAGGTCTGTGTTGCTCAATTTCACTACTCCAAATGAGTAGGTCAATATTGGTATAGCATAAGTATTTATAGCTTTTGTCTTGTTTCTTGCTGTCAATTCTTTTTTAAGTATTTTTGTTAGTCACTGTCTATATTTTTCTTCTAGTTCTTCTTTAATATTTTTATTATCTATACCTATTATTTATCTGTATCCTAGATATTTATAGGCATCTGTTTTTTCCATTGCTTCTATGCAGTCACTGTGGTTATCCAATATGTAATCTTCTTGTTTAGTGTGTTTTCCCTTGACTATGCTATTTTTCTTACATTTTGCATGTTGGATAGTGGGTTCAGAGCAAGGCAGAACCAGAAAGGACTTTATGAGTCTGTTTGGTATATTCAACACTTAATCTGTATTGGCTGTGATGTGATATTACTTGAATTTGTTTGGATATTTAGTGTGGTTTCCCAATTTTTCATTATTATGTTTAGGAACTGTAACAATTTGGGATCTACTTTGCATATTTCCAATATCTGTAATAACCATGAGTGGGGTACACTATCAAAAGCTTTTTGGTAATCAATGTATGCATAGTGTAGTGACCTTTGTTTAGTTTTAGCTTGGTATATCACGTCTGCATCTGTTATCAGTTGCTCGTTACCTCCTTGTGCTCCTTTGCAACAGCCTTTTTGTTCTTCATTTATAATTTTGTTCTGTGTTGTATGTGTCATTAATTTCTGTGTAGTAACTGAAGTTAATATTTTCTATATTGTTGGTAGGCATGTTATGGGGTGATATTTTGCTGGTTTTGCTGTGTCTACTTGATCTTTAGGTTTCAGATAAGTCATTCCTTGTGTAAGTGTATCAGGGACTGTGTATGGGTCTGCAATGTAACTGTTAAATAATTTAATACAATGGAAGGAAACATGCCATGTGGGAAAAATTATATATAAAAACAAAGATGAGGTGACTTACCGAACAAAAGCGCTGGCAGGTCGATAGACACACAAACAAACACAAACATACACACAAAATTCAAGCTTTCGCAACAAACTGTTGCCTCATCAGGAAAGAGGGAAGGAGAGAGGAATACGAAAGGAAGTGGGTTTTAAGGGAGAGGGTAAGGAGTCATTCCAATCCCGGGAGCGGAAAGACTTACCTTAGGGGGAAAAAAGGACAGGTATACACTCGCACACACGCACATATCCATCCACACATACAGACACAAGCAGACATATTTAAAGACAAAGAGTTTGGGCAGAGATGTCAGTCAAGGCAGAAGTGTAGAGGCAAAGAAGTTGTTGAAAGACAGGTGAGGTATGAGTGGCGGCAACTTGAAATTAGCGGAGATTGAGGCCTGGCGGATGACGAGAAGAGAGGATATACTGAAGGGCAAGTTCCCATCTCCGGAGTTCGGATAGATTGGTGTTGGTGGGAATATTATTAATCCCTGCTGGAGAGCCACATTCAGAGTCTGGTCCAGTCCCGGAAAGTATCCTGTCACAAGTGGGGCACTTTTCTGGTTCTTCTGTGGGGGATTCTGGGTTTGAGGGGACGAGGAAGTGGCTCTGGTTATTTGCTTCTGTACCAGGTCGGGAGGGTAGTTGCGGGATGCGAAAGCTGTTTTCAGGTTGTTGGTGTAATGATTCAGGGATTTCGGACTGGAGCAGATTCATTTGCCACAAAGACCTAGGCTGTAGGGAAGGGACCGTTCGATGTGGAATGGGTGGCAGCTGTCATAATGGAGGTACTGTTGCTTGTTGGTGGGTTTGATGTGGACGGACGTGTGAAGTTGGCCATTGGACAGGTGGAGGTCAACGTCAAGGAAAGTGGCATGGGATTTGGAGTAGGACCAGGTGAAACTGATGGAACCAAAGGAGTTGAGGTTGGAGAGGAAATTCTGGAGTTCTTCTTCACTGTGAGTCCAGATCATGAAGATGTCATCAATAAATCTGTACCAAACTTTGGGTTGGCAGACTTGGGTAACCAAGAAGGCTTCCTCTAAGTGACCCATGAATAGGTTGGCGTACGAGGGGGCCATCCTGGTGCCCATGGCTGTTCCCTTTAATTGTTGGTATGTCTGGCCCTCAAAAGTGAAGAAGTTGTGGATCAGGATGAAGCTGGCTAAGGTGATGAGGAAAGAGGTTTTAGGTAGGGTGGCAGGTGATCGGCGTGAAAGGAAATGCTCCATTGCAGCGAGGCCCTGGACGTGCGGAATATTTGTGTATAAGGACGTGGCATCAATGGTTACAAGGATGGTTTTGGGGGTAACAGATTGGGTAAGGATTCCAGGCGTTCAAGGAAGTGGTTGGTGTCCTTGATGAAGGATGGGAGACTGCATGTAATGGGTTGAAGGTGTTGATCTACGTAGGCAGAGATACGTTCTGTGGGGGCTTGGTAACCAGCTACAATTGGGCGGCCGGGATGATTGGGTTTGTGGATTTTAGGAAGAAGGTAGAAGGTAGGGGTGCGGGGTGTCGGTGGGGTCAGGAGGTTGATGGAGTCAGGTGAAAGGTTTTGCAGGGGGCCTAAGGTTCTGAGGATTCCTTGAAGCTCCGCCTGGACATCGGGAATGGGGTTACCTTGGCAAACTTTGTATGTGGTGTTGTCTGAAAGCTGATGCAGTCCCTCAGCCACGTACTCCCGACGATCAAGTACCACGGTCGTGGAACCCTTGTCCCACCAACACCAACCTATCCGAACTCCGGAGATGGGAACTTGCCCTTCAGTATATCCTCTCTTCTCATCACCCGCCAGGCCTCAATCTCCGCTAATTTCAAGTTGCCGCCACTCATACCTCACCTGTCTTTCAACAACTTCTTTGCCTCTACACTTCTGCCTCGACTGACATCTCTGCCCAAACTCTTTGTCTTTAAATATGTCTGCTTGTGTCTGTATGTGTGGATGGATATGTGCGTGTGTGCGAGTGTATACCTGTCCTTCTTTCCCCCTAAGGTAAGTCTTTCCGCTCCCGGGATTGGAATGACTCCTTACCCTCTCCCTTAAAACCCACTTCCTTTCGTCTTCCCCTCTCCTTCCCTCTTTCCTGATGAGGCAACAGTTTGTTGCGAAAGCTTGAATTTTGTGTTTATGTTTGTGTTTGTTTGTGTGTCTATCGACCTGCCAGCGCTTTTGTTCGGTAAGCCACCTCATCTTTGTTTTTATATGTTAAATAATTTAGTTAGATGTGAATGTGTTGAGGTGAACTTCTTTATCCAGAAATTTGCTATTTTATCTTTTCCATGGGCTTTCCAATTGTGCGTAGAATTAATTGCTTGGGTGACTTCATGTTGCAAAATTATCACTTCAGGCATTTGTGGTATCATCTTGTACGTATCTGTTTCTGCTTGTATCCACCGTGCATGCCTGTTATGTTGTACTGGGTTTGACCATATGTTGTTCCAGAAGTGTTCCATGTCTGTTATTTTTGGTGGATTGTCTATTTTAATGTGTGTGTTATCTATTGTCTGGTAAAATTTCTTTTGGTTTGTGTTGAATGTTTGGTTTTGTTTCCTTCTATTTTCACTTCTTTTGTATCTTCTAAGTCATTCGGCCAATACTTGTAATTTCTGCTTCTTTTCATCTAATTGCTCTGTCACTTCTTGTTGTGAGATTTTACCTAACCTTTTTTGTTTTTTTTCTGACATTTCATTTCTTATCAATTGTGTTAGCTGTTCGATGTCTTTTCTCAGTTTTTCTGTTCTGATCTGTGGCCTGTGTTGCCATGCTGGTTTTGTGGGTTTCTTCTGTGTGTTGGTTGATTCTGATCTCTGCCTAGTGTGTGTATTTAGTGTAGTGAGTGCTCCTATATAAACCAGTAGTTGTAACTCTTCCATAGTTATATTTTCATTTATTTTGTTGTGTATGATTGTGTTTATAGTTGTTATTGTTGTTTCAACATGTGGGTTATTTGGTGGTCTATGCAAAAATGGTCTAATGTCTGTATTTGTCTCTTTGTATTCCAAATATGTCAGCTGAAATTTTTCTTCTATATCTAACATGTGTGTTACTTCATGTTCTATTTGTGCTTGTTCTGGTGGTTGTCTTAAGATTTCATTTTCCTCTGATTGTTTAATTGATGCGTGTTGCTCTTTGTTTGTTTGCTCTTGGATGTTTGAGTCCATTATTGTTTTTTCTTCTTCTTCTGGTTGCACATTATTTTGTTCCAGTATTTTTTGTGCTTGTTGTTTGATGTTTTCTAATTCTGACTGCAGTATCCTGTTATTATTATTATTATCATTATTATTATTACAATTGTTAGATGCAAAGCATTAACAGCCCAAAGTCATTCAATTTTGGCCTGTCCAGAAGTAAGGAGTGAATCAAACAAATGATTTACAATCAGTCAGTAGAGCACACACAATTGAACTTATTTGGTTTTAAATGGTGTTGCAGTGTGCAAGTCAAGCAAGTGCCACAATTGAATAATAAAGTATAAGTATGTAATAAGTATGTATGTAATAATGTATGTAATAATGAAGTATAAGTATGTTTTGTAACAAGCACATACTCTTACTTTGGTTGGTTAGCTTTCTTACCTGGGTAGCACTTCTGATGCACCACAAATTCCTTAATCATTCATTCTCTCTCTCTCTCTCTCTCTCTCTCTCTCTCTCTCTCTCTCTCTCTCTCTCTCTCACTCTCTCTCTCTCTCTCTCTCTCTCTCTCTCTCTCTCTCACACACACACACACACACACACACACACACACACACACACACACACACACACACACACAAAGTAAATATCATCCACCTTTCATCATTTTGAAAATAAATGGGGTTCGATAAAACTCTTTCGTTCTACAGTTTAGATATGTGCTAAAGTTGGTGGTAATGTGGGTAAGCAGGGTTCGGCAACAGGTGGTAGGGAGTGGGTGGGGATACCACTTAACGTCTTTTTGCAATAAGGGGTAATGGTCTGAGGAATGTTGGGAACCACTGCTCTAGATAGTCTATACGCTATTGACAGTTGCCACCCAGTTTACAAAAACTGCTTTTATATGATGAAACTGAAACAGGCATTGTTGGAAAAATGCCATTGCCAAAGTGGCTTTGTTATATTTTGATGTGCTTCTGTAGTCCATTTTGTCAAATTAAGATCAAAAATTTTTGTGGGTTTTTTATTTTTGTGTAACTTAAAACTCT
The DNA here is from genome assembly GCF_021461395.2 of Schistocerca americana. Taxonomy (NCBI): domain Eukaryota; kingdom Metazoa; phylum Arthropoda; class Insecta; order Orthoptera; family Acrididae; genus Schistocerca; species Schistocerca americana. The sequence goes on along the minus strand of NC_060121.1, from coordinate 52,590,505 downwards.
GCAGTTATATTAGTAATTCATCCTTATTAAGGTGGTTATTATTCATAGCAGCTAAGTGCATTGCATAGATATTCATGTCATCAATCCTATAATTTCTGCAGCTGAGCCTTGTGTAAAAACCCAAACAAATTGTTATATATTAAAAAAAGATTCTGCGACTTACCAAACGGGAAAGCGCTGGTAGATAGACACAATAAAAACACGCAAACACACACACAAATATCAAGCTTTCGCAACCCACGGTTGCTTCATCAGGAAAGAGGGAAGGAGAGGGAAAGACAAAAGGATGCGGGTTTTATGGGAGAGGGTAAGAAGTCATTCCAATCCCAGGAGTGGAAAGATTTACCTTAGGGGGGAAAAGGGACTCTTTCCGCTCCTGGGATTGGAATGACTCCTTACCGTCTCCCTTAAAATCCACATTCTTTCGTCTTTCCCTCTCCTTCCCTCTTTCCTGTTGAAGCAACCATGGGTTGTGAAAGCTTGATATTTCTGTGTGTGTTTGTGTGTTTTTATTGGGTCTCTCTACCAGCGCTTTCCCGTTTGGTAAGTCACAGCATCTTTTTTAATATATTTTTCCCATGTGGAATGTTTATTTCTATTATATTCAAACAAATTGTTAACATTTTGTGATGCATGAAACCTATTCCTAAGCTCATTAAGGATGTGGTCTGTTATTTCTGTGTTCATACTGTTGAAATTTTTTCAGCTGTCAAGTCTGAGCTGTCATCTTCCCATTCTTTATTGACTGTGGTCTTCTTTTTCCATTTTCACACTTCTTTGAAATTTCCTTAGATATATTCACATGGTGAGGTGCTGATTGTGGCAATTGATGGTCTGTATCATTACCTCTACAGAGGAAGAATGCTTACTTCAGCACTCAGAAGTCACGAAGTTGTGAAAGTGCTCATAACATAAAATCCGAGTGTAAACAATTGGTTATTACAATTGACTGAAACCCAGCTGTACCTGATTTATCAACTGAATGTTCATCTGGAGCATATGAATCTTCTCTAGCAGTATAATATGTTTCTGATCGTAGATCTATGGAAACCGTATTCAGTATCTCTGATTCTTTGAACTTGCTAGTACCGTTTGTACCTTCATAGATGTCCATGAATGGCTAAAAGTGATAATGATCTTGTATTTATATTAACTTCCATATTGTTTAGGTGTCAGTAAGTGCAGCACTCCACAGACAGAACAAGGGACTCCCTCAATATTAATTGACAAAACAGTTTTGATGGAATGCTAAATGGTTCTATAAGTCAGTTTTTCCTCATAGAAGAAACTTTGCACTACATGAACAGGACAGGGTGTTTTGTGTTAATGGAAAAGTAGGAACATGGAACTATAATAAACGTGAATTTGTTTTCTCACAAAATGGAACCCCCAAGAGCACTGACTATACAGTCAGTACAAAACTATTCAGTCTGTTATTGCTGTCTGAAAAGTGCCTCTATATAAAGTTCGTTTACTTTCAGCATAGTGCTAATATCATGCACTGTAATGATGAATCACAAGGGTGGGTTCTTTTTGCATTATACGTTGTCTATAGTCAGAGCTGCATCTATGGGAAGTGAGGGGGGGGGGGGGGGGGGGGGGGGCGCATGTAAACTGAGGTATCTGCCGCAGGCAGCAAATTCAGGGTCCATCATATTCATATTCTTGAAGGTAAAAAACCTTGTTTCACAGGGCTGAGAGGGTGAGTGGATATCAGCATTGTTATAATTATTAGCAGAATCCATAGGATCAGATTACCAGAGTGGAAGCAAATGACTAACAGGTAGGAAAGATTACATACCATATATACTCGAATAATCTGCGCCCTCGAATAATCTGCACACCCCAATTTTGAGGAAGAGGCAAAAAAAAAATTATTTTTGCTTTAATTTGTTTTATTTGCAAAAAAAAAAAATTGTTCCAAGGTTATGATGTGTTCAAAAGTAGGAATAATAACTATTGGTTTGAAGCAACACTGCTGTACAGGTTGAGACATTGTTAAAATGCAACCGATTCAGCGGCATGCAGCTGCCCAGCCGGTGTGGGGGGGAGGCCAGCAGTGTGCAGCTGGCCGGCTGGCCCATTAGACGGGCGGGTGGCCAGGAAACATTATCACCGCCAGCCGGGACTCTACACATACATACAATAGCATAAAGAAAAAAATGTAAATTATCTTGTTTAAGAATTTGTTAATACGGTATGTGCAATAAAATATTTTAGTAAATACCGGTACGTTTCCTCTCTTACCACTCTATTCATCACTTTCATCGTCATCACTAGCGGGAGAATCATTGTCGTTTTAACCATCTTCCCATAGAGCGTCATCCTCTGTTCCATCCAGTGAATTTGTGATTCCACGTTTTTGAAGGACTTTTCCACCAGTAGTTGCGGAATGGAGTCCCATGCACTTTTCACCCATTCACAAATCCGGGACAAATCCGGCCGTTTGATTTTTCCACTAGGAGTGAACTTATGGTTTTCATCAGCCATCCATTGCCTATATCACTGTTTAAGTGCAGCTTTGAATGGCCAAATTATACACACATCTAGTGATTGTAGGATGGATGTTAGGTCTCCCGGAATAATGACCAAGTAAGTTTTCCCTTTTTGTAATTTGTCTCGCACTTCCTTAGTTGTATGTCCGCGGAAGGTGTCCAGGACAAACGTGTTGCATAAATTCAGTAATGCACCAGGATGACATTGCCAAACAAGTGTCACCCAGTCAATTATAAGTTCATTGTCCATCCACCATTTCAGATTCACTCTCACTTATACCAGTATGCCTTTTACTGATATTTTCGGAATAGTTTTCCTGTTAAATATCACATAAAGTGGTAGCTTTTGTCCATCGCCAGTTACACACAACATCACTGTACATCTTTGTTTCTCACTGCCGCCAGTTTGTATCATGATGCTGGATTCTCCTTTCCTGTTCACTGTGTTTTCGAGCGGCTTTTCGAATTAGACTGGCGTTTGATCCGCATTACCAACTTGCGATAATATATAGGACTGTTTACAGTCTAGATTTATCACATAACAATGAAAATTCACTATCTTTATCTCGTAATCGCCTGGAAGCCGCTGAGCACTAGTAGTTTTCCTCCGGAATCCTAAACCATATTGGTTGTAAAATCTTGATAGCCAGCCCTGGCTCGCTTTGAAACTGGTAATTCCTAGTTATTTGGTTAAAGACAATGCTTTGAGTTGGTACATTTCACTCATCACTGCACATCCGTATTGTCACTTCTGAACTACATAACTGCAGAGTCTTTTCTCAAGGTCCCAATGCTTTGCTTTTTGGCCGCAAAATACCCGGCAATTACTATTAGATCCTTGAAGCTGTTTTATTTTTTCACCAGTTGTGAATACAACTCTCACTCATGTCTTACTTTCTTCCTGCTGCACGGTTTCCAGTATTCTTGGCTTCTTCAATAATTTTCACTTTTTCTTTAGCAGTGTACGAACAATAACGAGAAATTGTACCCAAAATTAACAAGTTTGAAGACGTTAATACTTCACTCCTAACGTGCTACTGATGTGTCACAGGATGAGGCCGCAACAATGCAATAGTATAATGGGATGTGTTGTTGGAGGTCGAGCAGTCCCAACAATGTCTCGAATAATCCGTGCACCCCAGTTTTTCGTCCTAAAATTCAGGAAAAAGCATGCGCGGATTATTCGAGTATATACAGTATTATCTTCTCAGTGTATCCAAGAAAATGAAATTTTAGCAGAATATTTTTGTCAGATCTCTACACTACTAAGAGTGAGTTGTGCAGTCCCTGGTTAGCAGAAGCTTAAGTTTTAATCTAGAAACAGTATGGAAAACTGGTCACATGAACACATAATAATGCCACACCAGATGATAAAGCCAGGATAACTGAAGCTGTGATTCTGGCAGAATTAATGAATTTAACAGGAGAATAAGTTTTGACAATGGCAGGAATAGTTAACGGATTAGTGATGACGTTATTAGAATGAGGAAGGAGAAGAAGCAGGAACATGACACAAATAATATAGAAGAATATGAAAATTCCACATTTATATAAAAATTTCATACTTCTACTATTCAATCTCATGCATGAGAAACTGGAGCGTATGAATGAATTGTGAAACTATTTTCTAACATAAAACTTTTTGCTTATAGTGAGTCTGATAGGTGTTTGATATTGGTGTTTTGTGAATTAAGGTCTGACATGTTATTTATACGGTAAAGTATAAATAACGTGACAGACCAATAATTAGATTAGGAAATGAGACACTTAAAGTAGAAAAGGAGTTTTGCTATTTGGGAGCAAAATTAATGATGATGGTCAAAGTAGAGAGGATATAAAATGTAGACTGGCAATGGCAAGGGAAGTGTTTCTGAAGAAGAGAAATTTGCTAATAAAGATTTAAGTGTCAGGAAGTCGTTTCTGATAGTATTTGTATGTAGTGTAACCATGTGTGGAAGTGAAACGTGGACAATAAATAGTTCAGACAAGAAGAGAATAGAAGCTTTCAAAATGTGGTGCTACAGAAGAATGCTGAAGATTAGATGGGTAGATTACATAACTAATGAGGAGGTATTGAATAGAATTGGGGAGAAGAGGCGTTTGTGGCACAACTTGACTAGAAGAAGGGATCGGGTGGTAGGACATGTTCTGAGGCATCAAGGGATCACCAACTGTGTATTGGAGGGCAGTGTGTAGGGTAAAACTTGTAGAGGGAGACCAAGAGATGAATACACTAAGCAGATTCAGAAGGATGTAGGCTGCCATATGTACTGAGAGATGAAGCAGCTTGCACAGGATAGAGTAGCATGGAGAGCTGTATCAAACCAGTCTCAAGACTGAAGAACACAACAAAAACAACATGTTATTTATGTAAAAGAGATACATAAAATGGCAATTTGTGCCAAGACAGTCTCACTCATTTGGTGTGTGCAACAATTGCTTCAATATTAGACAGGCCTATTTCATTTTATATAGCATACAGTGACAAAATAGATGTAATCAAATTGAGAAACCACAACAGTGTTGGATACTATTCATAGTACACATTTTCAGTATTAGACAACATTATTTTGATTTTTTGTGTATCAAAACATTTCAAAAACTTTGAGGCAATAGATCCTTTTGCTGAAAGGAAAAGCATGCTGTATAAAGCTGTAGAACGATTAGAGAGAAAGTAAATGCTGGGACATGAGGATTGCAGAAATGTGTACCATCTTGTTTGTCTCAAGTCTTAACTGGTTTTACGTTTTCTATATTTAATTTTATGTCACACAAAAGAGAAAGTTGTTAGCCAATAAGCAATAAAGAGTGCAAATTTTCTGAGGAATTCTTATTCTCCCAGTCACAAATAATCCCACCCAGGATTAATTGCGAGTCCTCCTTTAAGGGAGGGTAGAATGTCATACCAGCCAACTGGAAGCAGGAGCGGCACCACATGACATTTTATTTACACTGTCCTGAATATTAGGGCTTCCATTATATACACATGTTTGATTTCCACAAAGCAATATACAATGATGTGTGATAGAAGAATGCTTTGTGAAGAGATGTGGCACTACATTTTGACACACACAGGACTGAATAACATGTCTTCCATTTCCTCAAAGATATGTTTTATTTCAAACTCTTCCGAAATATGTGCACTACAAAACGACCATATTCTTCAAAACTAATTTTTTTAAATTTTTGTATCTTATCTCATATGCTCGGTTTGGAGATATCATAGATTTGGGGCTGTCTACGGTGCACCTTAAATAGTTTAGGGTGCCACAATTTAGCTTGTGGGTGGTTCCTGAAAAAAATTGAAAAAGGCATTTTTTCTGTCGGCAGTGGATATCTAAATAACTAACTGCAGCCGACTGTTCAAATTTTAACTATATATTATTGAAGAGTTTATCTATAAGTGCCATCTTACCGTATTCAAAAATCATTATCGATTATGTAGAAACATCCCAGAAACTTCATTTTTAGGTACTAGAATTGAGCAGCAGATTCCAAAGCGGATACACACATCAGTTGGCTGTAATATTTACAATATATTCCTAAGATAATGATGTTAAATAGCCACACAAATTCTCTTTAAATCTTGCTCAGTTTCTGGGATACAGAATTTCAAAGATACCCTACTTAAGCATGTTAAATAGGCACACAATATCAAGCGTGAATTGAAAATCTAATTTTTAAAGTGACATAGCATCAAGAAATATGCTGCATAGTTTCTCAGTTATCATTGGAAGGATTCTGGGAACCATGTTTTGTAGTACTGAAGCACATTCAGAATTTATCTGTAGGTAAATTCCAGTAAAATTAATGGTGTAAAATTACTTTTGAGTTATTTCAAACAATGGAAAATCCAGGATGGAGTAAGAACAATATCATGGAAAAGATAGCTTACTACTCACCATGCAGCGGAGATGCTGAGCTGCAGATAGGCATAACAAAGAGATTGTCAAAGCAGTAAGGTTTCAGCCAAAAGACCTTCATTGGAAACACACACCCTTGTTGGCTGAAAGCTATTTTGTTTGACAGTCTCCTGCTTGTCTATCTGCAAGTCAGCATCTCCACTATTTGAGTTATTCGGTTTCACACAAGTAAATAACTAAAATTTTTCTGCCCCATGAAGTTCTTTTCATTAATCAAGTGCCCTGCTGTACCAGGGAAAAGAGGATAACAAGCAGAAAAATGCTGCTACTAGAGCACAAGAGAAAGCAATTGTGCTCTTGCATAAGAGACTCTGAGAGGAAGGTGGGGTACTAGTAACCTCTTTCTGTGTTTCTCAGCACCTTCAAAAAAATTCCCAAAAATTTTGGTATTCTAAATATTCATGTTTTTTTGGTGAGATGGAGGCAGACAGTGGCAGAGGGAAAGAGATGGAAAAGTAATAAGTTCTGGGAGATAGTAGACAGTGGTTGTGGTACGAAAAGAGCATAATAGACATGGACAGTATAAGACAAATAGAATGACACAATGACAGTGGAGTATAGTTGACAGTGATGAAACTGCAAGGAAAAGAGTGAAGCAGACAATACTAGTTGGAGAGGAATAAAGAGAATGAGAAAGTGGGAGAAGGCAAGAGCCAGAGATAATGCAACACAGAGTTTACAACAATGGCACTAAAGGAAAATGAGACAGTGATAGAGAAAAGATACAGCAGCAGTGGGAAGGAATGAAAGAAATAGCAGCAGTGACAGAGAGCAGTTCATAAACTTTTATATAGGCACAAACACATCTATGAATAGAAGTGCATAAATTAAAGACAACATCAGCTATGTCATAGGTGGGATTTGAACCTACGACCCCTGAAAATGCATCCGCTTTGCCCCACATGGCCTCCACAGGCTGGAGCCACATGGGTTTGTAGCCAGACAGTGATCAGACTGTCGCCACTGTCACTCATTTTGATGGCAACATACTTACTTCCGCCACAGTCAGCAGCATGAGAGCAACTATAAGAAATGACATCACAAGCAGCCAGTTGCAACGGCTCAGTGGGAACATTAAGTTTGAGACAGTTAATACTCTGACTGAAGAAGACAAGTTTTCAATTAGAGATTCATGTAAGAGGTATGGCATGCCACTGTCTATTGTAAATAGATATTGGAAGAATTGTGTTGAAAGAGGCACTATCAGCAGAATTCCTGGCTCAAGCAGGAAGAGACTGAGCAAAAGCACGACCACACGGAGCTTGTGTGTAAGAGACAACAACTCTTTTCCCTAATTACGTAGTACTTGCAGTGAGCGACCAGCTTCCCAGTTCTGGTGATATGGTTCACTGAAGGCTGAGGAAAGCTGTTCTGCACGCACAAAGATCTACTGTAGAACAGGAGCCCAGTGAGGAACATGTGGTATTTCTGGTAGTCATAGAGCTCCATCTGACTGCAGCACGTGAAAATGTACTTTTCACAGATAAGGTGTCTTACCATGGCCCGAGAGTAGTTTATTGGTCATGAGGACAGAGATGCCATGAAAAATATGTAGTAACAACAAGAAGAAGTAGCCCATTGTCAGTTTCCTGGAGAAGTTGGATTTCTGTGAGAGGAGCAGTAATGCTTCCTCAATAGCAGGCAGTATGCCCCATTTTTGAAGAATGTGATACTGCCTTCAGTGTGAATGATATATTGTAAGGAGAATTTGTGCTACAGGAAGAACATTCATGTGTGTACAAGTCTGCTTCATTCAACAGCACCTGTCCAACATGGACATCAATGTAATGGACTGGCTGCTTACATGAACACAATGGAAAATATGAGGGTGGAGGTAGCAGGAACACTGTCAGATAACTGGTTTTGAAAGAAACCATTTATAGCTTATGCTATTTGGGATAGCTTTTTGGAGCCTTGATGAAATAATGGGGACACTACATCATGTAATTTCGATCTTGCACCCTCTATAGCCTGACAAAGCACAGCTTTGTTAGTGGCTGTCTGATACACAGTTGGTCATTTTGCCTAGTCAGAGCTACATAACAACAGCAAGACCATGCACTCAGTTTCCTTACCAAGTGACAATCTGCCTTACATCCCTGCACCTTTCAGTAAGAGCAAACCCTCTGTGAGTCCAGGGGTAAGAATATACCAAGGTATTCCTACCTGTCGTAAGAGGTGACTAAAAGGAGTCTTAAAATGTTTGGCCTTTGTGAAGGTCCCCTGTAGGGTTTGGCCTCCATTCTTCAAAATTTTCCTGAAGACTGAGCCAAATTGGGAAGGGTGCCTCACATGGTGCATCATGTCCATCGTGCATTGAGATCTTTAGCCCAATTTCTTGTCATTGCATTGCAGTCCCGCTCATTCTCCATCTTTTGGTGAGGACACCTCACTGGGTGAGTTTTCCCCCATGCACTATGCAGTGTCGTTGCTGGGCAGACGATGACTGTGGACTTCTTTGCACCTGATATCCAACATGGTAGCCAGTCCATTGTGGTGGGTCCACCATGTACCCTGTTGATTGTAGCCCCCTGACAACACAGGGATCGCTCTGCTGATGCCTGTGCCATTAACTCCCCACGTACACTGAGGACAAGGTGTCTATCTCCCTGGGGTATCGGGACTCGAGCAATGGCCATCCTGCCAGGTGACACTTGCTGAGGCTGGGTGGCACCCTTGGGGAGGGTCCTTGGTTGGAATGGGTGGCATCAGGGCAAATGACATGCAATGAAGTGTGGTACGTCATCTCTTGCTGGTGGCAACCCATTAGCAGTCTCTAACTATTCCAGGGCTCAATTCAATGCACAGAAGTATGACTCCAAATTGTTTCCTTCCTGTCCACACCATTTGAGGTACACCTGGCTAACGATGGCAGTGAAGCTTATTTCCCCAGTAACTTGTATGTTTGAGAGCTGATGGGCAATCCTTCATGTGGATGAAGCCTCAGTTTTTTGTTGAGCATCTAGAAGGCAAGTTTGGCGAGGTGGAGGGCTCTGGGTCAGCCTTGATGAAAACAGCATCCTCTGCCCAGTCATGGGCACTACTCACCTGTGATAAGCTGGGGGATGTTTCTGTTTCCATCACGCATCACAAGAGCTTGAATGTGGTTCAGGGTCTTATATTCCACAAGGATCTGCTTTTGTAGTCTGACGATGAACTGCGCACCAACCTAGAACGACGAGGTGTTCACATCGTCCAGCATGTCCATCGTGGTCTGAGGGATAATCAGGTTGCCACTGGTGCCTTCATCTTGGACTTTGTGGGTGACTCATTACCCGAAAATGTCAAGGTGATGGTCTACTGCTGTGATGTCAAGCCATACAACCCTCCCCCAATGCGGTATCTTAAATGCTGGAAGTTTGGCCACATGTCTTCCCAGTGTACTTTCAGCACCATGTGTTGAGATTGTGGATGTCATTCACATCCCAAAACTACATGTGCTCCACCTCCCATTTGTGTTAACTGTGGAGAGAATCATTCCCCTTGTTCGCCAGACTGCAGGATATTACAGAAAAAAAGAGAAATCATGGAGTACAAGTCCCTGAACCGACTGATATACACTGAGGCTAAATGGAAGTTTGAACATCTCCATCCTGTTCGTAAAACATCATCTTACACCGCCGCTACAACTTTTCTATCCCTATCAGCTCCGCCAACCCCAGTCACCCCTCAGAGTCTCAGAGCTGGAAGACTACATCAGACCCCTTTGGAGGTGTGGTGGTGGTGGGGGGGAGAGAGAGAGCGTGGGCACTTCCATCCATATTGCTCCTACACTGCCTACATTGGTAGCAACCCCCCCCCCCCTTTCAACAACCATCAGGGATTTCCGTCACCACTTCAAAGCCGGAGAAGCGTACAACTTCTTCAACTCCTCTCGCTAGGAAGGGGTCACTTAGGTCACTCTCATCCCAGGTTCTTACCAGTGACTCAGCTCACAGCCGCCAGTGGCTGAAGCAACCCCAGGTAGCTGGTCATGTAGCTTCATGGTCCTCCTCCGTCCCTTAAATAATATTAGTGCAGCCCTCCCAGTGGGACAAACCTAACGGGCAGTGAGAGAAACCAAAAAAGCAAAAGGCCCCCAAGAGTCAAGGCACCGCTACCTAGAAGCTCTGTGTCTGAGGATGAGTTGGAGATTCTGGTGTCCGCTGAGGACCTAGATCTCGCCAGACCCTCAGACAGAATGCATATAGACTGCTCATGGAAAACGTTGGTGGCCGCAAGTGACCCTGAGGCGTAAATTGCCTCATTGATTGTTTAATGCCTTCCCAGTCTAACGATAATGTCATCCCCCGGTGGAATTGTGGTGGATTTTTCCACCACCTGGCTGAGCTACAGGAACTGTTGAGATTTACACTCCCATACCTGGGTGCTGTTTCCTCACACTCACTGTTCCTCTCTGCAGTGGCACACGATTTTTGATCAAATGTACAGTTTGGCTTTAGAAGTAGTTTAACAAATGAAAATGCTGTATTCTCTTTTCTCTGTGAGGTACTGGATGGGCTAAAGAAAGGTTTTCAAACACTAGGCATATTTTTTGATTTAACTAAGGTGATTGATTGTGTCAATCACAAAACTTTGCTCCAGAAGTTGGACCATTACGGAATACGGGGAGTAGCTCACAATTGGTTCACCTTTTACTTAACAACAGACAGCAAAAGGTCATTATTCACACTGTTGAGAATGACTGTGATGTGGTGTCTGAGTGGGATACAGTCAAGTAGGGGTTGCCCCAGGGATCAGTGTTGGGGCCACTCCTATTCCTTATTTATATAAATGATATGCCCTTGAGTATTACATGTAACTGTAAGATATTTCTGTTTGCTAATGACACTAGCTTGGTAGTAAGCGATGTTGTGTACAATATTGGCTCAATTTCAAATAGTCTTATTAATGACCTAAGTTCATGACTTGTAGAAAATAATCTAATGATAAATCACAGTAAGACTTAGATTTTACAATTTCTAACACACAATTCAACAAAACCTGGCATTTTTATTTCACAGAATGGGTATTTTATTAATGAAACTGAGCAGTTAAAATTTCTAGTTGTCCATGAGACAGTAAACTGTCGTGGAAAGCCCACCTTCAGGATATTGTTCAAAGACTTAACGATGCCATTTTTACTATTTGAACAGTATCTGAAGTGAGTATCTTTCAACATGAAAATTTGTCTGCTGTGCTTATTTCCATTTACTAATGTCATATGGCATTATATTTTGGAGTAACTCTTCCCATTCTAAAAGAAATTCTAAAATATTAGCAGTAATCCATGCACTTTCAAATTGAAACTGAAGAGTTTCATCATGGGTCACACATCCTATTCTGTTGAGGAGTTCCTTGAAAAATTAAGCTGATTCCTGTTGTATTGCTGATTGCATTTACTTAAACTTCTGGTTTGACTATTTTCAGGTTCATATACATTTTATTTTTATCTGTTATTACTTTCATGTTATAATTTCATGTACTGACATGCTCCTCAATTCAGTCCTATGTAACTTGATGTGTAAATAAATAAATAAAATAAATAACTTATTAAGCTGTCCTAGTATGTTTGCGTTATGATGCCTATATCATTGATACCACTATCACATAGTCCACTCCAATACACATACACCATCTTCTTTGTGAATTTGACATACGTTTCTGCATAGAACATTAACACCATTCCCTTCATTCACTATGAAACAAAATGGTTCAAATGGCTCTGAGCACTATGCGACTCAACTGCTGAGGTCATCAGTCGCCTAGAACTTAGAACTAATTAAACCTAACTAACCTAAGGACAGCACACAACACCCAGCCATCACGAGGCAGAGAAAATCCCTGACCCCGCCGGGAATCGAACCCGGGAACCCGGGCGTGGGAAGCGAGAACGCTACCGCACGACCACGAGATGCGGGCACTATGAAACACACCAGTTTGGCTTGTTCTGTGTGTACAACTACAATTCAGTGAAGCTGGTACACTGATGCCAGTAGTGACAGACATTTTTACAGAAGAAGGCCATCGATAGCTATTTGGATGCCTAAAGTGCTATATTTCAGTTGCGTTGCAGTCTACTGTAGCCACTTGAACTGCAGTAGTTCTTGACTGTAGTATGGGGGCCAGCTGACTGTGTGCTAATAAACCCAAAATACATAGGTTCACAAAGAGAGGAATAACTATCTGAATCCTAACCAGTAATGTACCCTGAACAAACTGTGAGCATCAGTAAGAAGCAACCTAATAGGGTTGCATGGCCCTGCATCTTAATTATCTGTGAGAACATCTTCAACATGTTAAAAGTCCTTGACTTTACCCACGGCACAGCTACTAGCATGTTGTAATCCAACATATGAACTCTGATGATAAATTATTCTAAGATGCAAGGTTAGTTCACCCATAAATAGACAAATCTCATGAAATAGTAATGTACTGTTGAAGCTAGTGTCCTCCAGTTTTGTAAATATGCAGTCATTACATTAGTTGCAAAAAGTTAAAAGTGCTTTCATTAGGATTCATGTGATTGTGTGACCTTTACTGCTTCCTCTTAGCATCACACTGCCAATACAAAACGATGTGGTTCACATATGAATTTACAGTTATAAGCTGCCGCAACTCTGCTAACCTCCATGGAATATGATTTGTGATGTCTGCCACATGGGACTACAAACCACTGTGCCTCAACAGTTAGGGATCTGCGGGTGATAAGAAACCTGAAATGCAATGGAGATTTTGTCAGAATTATAAGTGAAATATTATTTCCTACCTCCTTACTGTGAGAATCTGTAATTTTATAATAGTCTGTTACTCCTTCCCCTTCAGTGATCCCTCAGACTATTCCACAAGGCCATAGTTAAGGGGTGTTCATTCCTGGAAATCATACTGTATTTCAGTCACTGGCAGTATTCTTACACCAACCTTCAAACATCTAGCAGCTAAGGTCTGCATTCTCATGGTGTTGACTAGCATTTTATGGGCACCTGTGTCCTGCTCTGTGATGGTGGCTGTACGTGGCAGCTGACAGCTCTAGTGTATTCAGACCATTAAGCTCAATTAAAATGCAAATATTTTGTGATTCTTCACTTGAATCATTATGCAGTTTTCATCAGTCTCACATTAACAAAATTTCATATCTATCTACTTGTCACTGCACCTGATTCCTAATCTCCATCATTATTTCAGTTTACCAACTTGTTAACAGTGAGATGAGCATGTGCAGTGAGACGACATACCACTGCCATGTTTCAAGGTGTTTGTTTTACAATGAAATTCATTTGATGTAAAGTTATAAAAATACTTAATTTTTTTGCAGGGGCTGAAAAAGATACATGTGAAGGAGCTATTGGCAGGTGAGATTTTCACTTTCTTAAGTAGCTTTATTACACTTTAAAGGTACCATTTTAATATTTTATTACATGGTAATATATTTTTTGTCTTTTTCTTTGTCATTAATCCTTAATTTGTTCTATGCTAAAGTATTTCAGTGAAAGAGTTGTTCTAAATTTTAGACATTAACTTGACACTGGATGTTAATTATGTAGTGCATAATTCATAATGTATAAATGGCAGTGTCATTGTAACAACAAAAGATTGGTTACTAATATTGCAATTGTGTTTACTGTGGTAGATTGTGAGGAACACTTGATCAAAGAGAAAGATGACAAATTTTGAAGTACCACATTGACATTTAAAAATAGCTCATGATGAAGGTAATCAAACATCACCAGTTGGCACAAAACTATAAGTAGTAATGTTTAGACCATACACCCTTGATTCTGTAGTCATGACACATACTCAATCATCATCCTGATATAAATATATTTAAGTATACAACTGTCACTCAACATAGTTCAGATTCATAAATAGGAAAATTTCCAGTATTATTGAGGACTGGAACAAGTCAACCACATTCATGGCCAGTGATTTGAAACCTCTTTGTCATGCCTTGAAATGAAGAATAGTTTTCCTATAATCCTTTTACTGGTTGTTTCCAGAGTAACCCTTTCATGACCAATGGAGCACATTAAATTGATGCATAAGACTGTAGTGTTGTCTATAAGTTCTATAAAGTGAAGGTTACACATGATGGAGACTTCAGTCATCATCAATAACATAATCTGCTTCACTGTTTACTACAGTCTGCCAATTCTGGGGTATCATTCCGCATTTGAAACTGTAAAAATAATGTGGTTTTGTAGTGAAGAACTCATTCAACCATGTTCAAAGAGTATTTTCATCCCAAAAGGAAGTTTGCTGAAGGTCATTTGACAGAGAGCAGAAACGGTGAAAACCTGAGGGCGCAAGATCAGGTGATAAAGGTGGGCGCAGATTACCTTCCCGCCCCAACTCTTGCATAGTGTTTTTTGTCAATCTAGCACAATGCCAGTGGGTGTTATTGTGGAGTAGCATCACTTCACACAGTCTCCCTGGTTTTTGTTCTGGGATAACATCTGCAAGAGGTGTGTTGTTGATAGTAAATGTCAGCAGTGAAGATAACATCTCAGGGAAGCAATTTGTAGTACACCACATGGTCACTGTTACACCAGATGCATGACATTATGTTTTGTGGATTCACACAGGTCTTTGTATGGGGAATTTCTGCTTTGTTTGGGCTCAAGCAGTCCTTTCATTCTTTTCCTTACATTAGCATAAAGCAAAATTTCTAGTGACTGTTGATGGTACAGGATAGGAATGGTCAGTGCTGTTCACATGATAATTGATGAGGAGATGGTGTACATATGGCGAACCACTGATTTCTGGGATTTACTATATCATTGAACCTTCTCCATTGCATTCAAATGTCACACAGTGATGGAATGATCAGTTCATCAGATTTTCTGGTTTTGGAGTGCACTGGTGTGGATGATTGTGGATTAATGCATGCTGTGTGTCTTCCTGAATGTGGAGAGTCTCTAATGACATAATCATCCACTTTAAAAAGAGGAAACACTTCTAGCCATGCTTTGTCCAATGGCATTACCCCATGCATGGCAGAAATGTTTCTGGATTCATCCACTGCTATCACCCCTCTACTGAGCTCAAACTAAAGAATGACTTGGAAATGTTCAGATTTCCCCACTGGGCACCCCATTTTCTGGTGTCCATAGCAGCACACATTATCTACAAATAACAGAACGGCAATATCAAAACTCAAGTAGCAGCAGTGAACTACAAATAAAAAGTGTCATTTTATAAATAAATCCATAGCAACCAGAATACCAACATGCAAAACAGAAACTCTATGAGCTTAGGCATCAATCTAATATTTATAGTTTTTTGTGGTTGCTATTCAAAGAAATATTACTTTTTAAAGTAATTTTTATTTCTTACCATTAAAACCACTTATTCATAAACATGACAGTTCTCATTTTTCCTGTTCATCCATTTTAAATTAAAATCTAGCAGCACTTTGTGTCAACATCACATCCACAGGTTCACTATTTACGTGAGAGAATATGTCCACACTAGGTGAGAACAAGGTAATGTAATTTTTAAAAATAGTCAAAAAGCATACTATCCATTTGACTGTAGGCATATGAACATGTGTTAGATCACATGTAATGCCACTAACAATAAAAGCACAAAGAATGGGAAGGCTGGCTTAAAGCATGCATTGTGTGCTTACTGTTACCCTTTTTGGTATCAGTTGCATAAATACCAATTACAGGGTTCATAGTTAACACTTAGGAAGTGTTTCTTCTGTGCTCCCAACACTTGATGTTTTAATAGTGTACCAGCATCATAAAATATTGATGGTTTTTTTTCACTAAGATATGTACGAAGGAAATAAGATACGTGACCAGACTGTGGATATATTGGTAGGTAGGATGCAGCATAGAGCTTCACAGAACACTGTAGAAGCACCTTTAGCTGTGCTCCAGGGAAGTGTGTGGCCCTTGGTGTCGATGTACATTAATTATCTGACACACATTATTCTCCTTCTTTCTTTTCCCATTTGGGACCTCCAATGTCCACATGCCAGTTTCAGTGCTTCCTCCTTTGTTATTCTTTTCTTCTTCTTTCATAATCTCACTATGCATCCTTTCCTCTCCTCAGGCCATTATGACCCTGTCTTCTTCTCCCTCCTGCCTTGAATCCTTCCATTCGCAACACTTTCTTCTTCAGAATCTCCCTTTCTGTTGCATCTTTCCAAATCCATGCTAACTTCTTGAATGCATGCAACTGTTGCCTTCTTGTCACAGATATATTTAAAAATCTATTTGGTTAACCTGTTGCTGTTTATTCTGTATAAATGTCCAAAAAATAGCAGTCACCTGTTCCATAGCATTTAAGTTAAGTTTTCAATGTTGCGATATAGTTATTCATTACTTCTTAACATTAAACCTCTGTATTTCATAGCACACTGAGTATTTTTCAAATGATTCTTCTTTTTAGGACTTCAGATTTGTATAATTTGTTAATTCAACACTAAATATTCACCTGGTTATTCTACTGTGTTGTAGTGCTATATTTTAAAATTTTTAGGCAGAGACCTTTTGTTGCAAACATTCCTGGTTATACCACATGCTCTCTGCATTTACCATTTCTCCAAAATATTGAAATTTACTAACCCTCTTTCTGTCCATTGTCTGTTTGCAGCATTTCAGGGGAATTTCTAATGTTTGTCACAAATTTTGTGCTCTCTACAGAAACTCTTAATGATGATTTGTTGGCTGTTTCTCCTAAGAGATTGATTTTTATTTCTGCATTTGTTAGATTTTCATGTAGAATGGCATAATTGTCTTCAAATGCTCAACAGTGAATTTCAGTACTTTTCACCTTAGCCTCCAGTATTACTGGGAATACTTCACATTATTTCAGTTTTTGTTTTCATTCTCTTACTATTTTCTCTAGGTTGCAGTTCAAAAGGAGTGGACACAGGCTTTCACCTTGTCTTACAACTGTTTTTATTTTAAGTACCTTCAATATTTCAAACCAAAACTGTAATTTTGCTTCTGTGTCTGGGAGTGTTTCATGAATAAGGTAGTTTAGCTTTAATGTCAAATTCTTGAGTCTCTTTATCAAGTGTTTCCCCGCCAATTGAATCAACTGCCTTTTTAATAAATATTACAACTATGGCTTTAAGTTTGTAAGTCTGTGATGGATTATGGACTTCATGCTGAAATTCTGTTTTGCGCAAGATCTGCTCATTCTAAATCCACTCCGATATTCCCACAAATAGCTTAATAATATTGTTTAAAATACTTCACAGCCCACTGGTTAAAGAGAGATACTTCTGCAGCTATTTACATCATGCTTATCACCTTTTTTGTGCACAGGATGAATAGGAGCCACTTTTGTCTACCGGAATCTTTTCAGTTTCTCATATTTTTTGAAACGTAATCTGAATGTAGGTTCTCATTTTTGGTTGAGGTGGGTTACGGTTGAGGCGGGTTACGGTTGAGGCGGGTTACGGTTGAGGCGGGTTACGGTTGAGGCGGGTTACGGTTGAGGCGGGTTACGGTTGAGGCGGGTTACGGTTGAGGCGGGTTATGGTTGAGGCAATTTTATAATTTTCTCCACTGGCTTTGTTGTTTTTCAGAGTATTTATTGCTTTTTTAATTTCTTCAGCTGGAGGTGGTTGATTTGGTTCTTTGTTTCCATGAAGATCTGGAAATTCTAGCTAACAGTTCAGTTCTCCACAGTGCAAGAGTTGTTCAAAGTATTTTCTTAGTAATTCACATGTGTGGCTATTGCTTAGGCCTATTTCACCATTTTCATCTCTGAAGCAAATCCTTGACACTTAGTAGCCATTTAGATGATTTTGAAACATCCTATTTAAATTCTGGGAGTGATTTTTAACAAAGCTGTTTTCTATGTCAAGAAGTTGTCTTCTCAAAAGATCATTATCAACCTATATCATTCTTTCTGTTTCTTTCCTTTGCACTTTAAATTCATCAAAGTGCTCAGACTTTGAAGAACATTTCCTGCCTTTCCTTTGTTTTGTTCTTTTTGCATCTGCTTTTTCACAGGTTTCCTTTCAACAGACTTTTTTCTTCATTTTTATAGCTCCAAAACTTTCTTCGCTGCCCTATTGATTGTTTTGGATAATTCTTCACATCTTCCTGATTTTTCTATTTTAATATTTTCTTGAAAATGTTGCATTGTCTCTCTTATGATTTTGAGCCTGTCTGTGTTATATTTAATCAATTTTTGCTGTCTCTTTTGCTTTTTTTAGTAGAAATTTGTTTAATTTTAGTCATGTAATGATCAGAGACAAATTCCTAGTTTCTTGTTACTTTCACATTCGTGTTTGCTTAGTTTCCTTTTGAACTTGAGTTTGGAAGAACATCAAGGATGCTCAGACTCATCCTTCCTGCCATCTTTTTTGTTGTTTACAGCACACACACACACACACACACACACACACACACACACACACACACACACACACACACACACACACACTCATTGCACCTTTCTGGAGAAATTATTATAATGGTAAACATATGAGTTTTAGGACTAACCTATTCATGTGCTAAAGTATTTTTATCTGTGTTTTACACCACAAGGCACTTTGTTCTTGATATCTTTCAAAACACCCTGATTTCCAACAGTCACTACTGTTAATTAACTAAAAAAATTTAAATTTTAAATAATTCCTTTAAGCCAAATTAATTTGGAAACCATAGAATGCCACCATGTACAGAAAATTTCAGACTGCAAGTTGCGTGACTCTTAGAATAGTGTGACAGTGTAAAAGAGTAATTAATGTCTTGAAATAGTATCTTCAGTAATGAATGACTGTTGGACTACATAAAAAATATATAAATAGTAGTTCTTCAGTGTCAGGAACAGTTGGTCTACAAAGATGACTAGGTTGTTGTTTCTTAAGGTTAAGTTGTGACACATGTATTTTTGCTTAGTAATGAGTTTACAGTATATTTAAATTGTATATTTCATGAACTAATTAACAAAACTGGAAAAAATTGTCACAAAATATTCAGATATGAAGAAATTACAAAGAGTGAACAAAAACTCCACAGACAAATATCTAGACATTGTTCAGGAGTACCTAAGTATTTTGGTATAAGGGACACACAACCTGCAGCAGCTTGTCACAGAGTAACAGTGTAATTATAATTGGTTTAGTTTGTTAGTCATATTATAATTGTTGCCATGAAAAACTTTAGCAAAAATGGAAGTCTAAATATGCAAACATCAGAATTCAAAATGCAGGTTAATGCCACTACATGTTGATGAAACTGTGATTTGACTGCCTTTGCTGTGGGAATAGCTCACCATAGTGTCATCATTCCATTGCACTTGGTGAACCTGTATCGAAGTTCAGTAGTTGTGTGTGTCACTATTCATGTAGAACTAATAGGGATGGGAGAACAAACCTGAGAAAGAACTGACCCATACTGAATGGAAGCTCTAAGGTAGAGAGATGATAGGCATTACGTTGCTAACAGCAAATTGAACAGATCTGTTTCCAAACAAAAGGCATAGCATACACCATTGATATTTGTAGTGTTGTGCTGATGTATTCAGCATGTATGAAGTACTGAATGTGCACCTAGTTCCTATGTACCTCCACCTGAAACAGCATTACAAGGACTTGTGTCTTTAGCACATATGGCTACACACTTTGTTGTTATACCATTGTTTAATATGTTCTGTATTCCTGAAAGATTTTCATCCACAACCAATCAAAATGTATTCCTAACTTTACTGTTTAGAAGCTCTGTATTTAATTCTTCAGGGTATATGCCCTGTTGTCAGTCTTACTCCTCACTGTGTTGGTTTTCTCATGCTACAGGATTATTTGCACACAAATGAGAAGACAGTAATGGATGCAGTCAAGCACTGTAGTTACATTAAACATGTTTGGAATGAAACATTATCTAGGGCTGATGAAAGGAATTTCTGACTTCTAATGGAATAGGGCATTGAAACAGCTCTAGATTGGCATATGAAAATTTCTTCTGTACCGGAATTTGGACAAAGATTTCTCATTTTATGAGAGTAGTCACCTTAACTACTCTGACTGTCGGAGCATGTTTCCTATCTGACCCACCTCTCCATATGCTGGACACTGGTGGGTAGTGTACCCAGTATGTTGTTGTTCTTTGCTTGCAGGGCTACTGTACTCCTGTGGGATATTGGACATCATAGTGCATCTGGACTGAAAGGCAAATATGCCCTATATTTATAAAGGCATGGATGTGTGACCAGAAGAACAGACACTACAACTATATATTACCTAGGGTCCAGTCATATCTCCTGCACTTGGCAATGGCAGGTGGTGTGGCCAGACTATCAATTAAGGCTGTGGCCAATTAATCTCACATTTTATGCTCACTTGCTCAGTTGTGTGGGACTCTGACACCTGTCTCACTCCTCTGTCAACCACAGCTTCCATTCTGTGTTGTTTGTCTCCTAACACTGCAGTCAGATGTCTCGTGATGTAACTATTTAGTCAAATGGAGTATTACCTGCTATACCTTATCTTCTATACGTCTTCTGAAACTCTGTTATATTTACTTTAAAATTCAAAATTGATGTCTTTACTACATCACATTTTTATAAATAACATACTGCCTGTGCCTCTGGAGGACAGTGTGGAGACCTAAAAATACTTTTTCCACAGCTGAGGTTATATTTTCTCACCTGAAGCTGCTGCAATAGCTATCCAGTGCTCAAGGTGCACATTGTCCCTTGACTTTTGTCAACACATCCAAAACAGAAATAAATAAAAATAAATCCTATGAACAATATCTGTAGATTTATGTATGACATATTTTTTTAATGTTCCCATTTTCTGTATTAACGTTAAAAAAATATATCATATATTGTTAAGAGGACATACGTGTGGCATCACTCCTCTCGGGTGTTATGTATAAGCACAGTCCATAAAATTTGTGTCCCGGACGACAATGTCGAAAACTTATCCCTTTTTTTTTTTTTTTTTTTTTTTTTTTTTTTTTACAAATATACAATGAACATGGGTTTCTGTTTCTTACTAACACCCGAAAACAGTTGTATGCTCAGTACAGCTTGTAGTGCATTGAGAATTTCTGCGTAAATTCTAGAATCACTCAGCCTTCCACTGTCCCGAACACACGATATTTTAGATGTGAGAGTGGGATGATGGAATCCTACATACTGTGCATCACATGTCAGCATGTGCAGGGCTGAAGTTGGTCGTTGGAAGACTGTAGACACTGCAGTCGAATGGAACCAACTAGTACTTGCCGGTCGATCCATGGAAGTCATACTGAAAGAGCAAGGGAGAACCAAGGAACTTCTGGGTTATTCAGTGCTGTTTGCTGTTGTGAATATTGTTAGTGACAAATTAAAAAGAAAAACTCCTAACTTGGACTTGCTGGAGGCAAGGCATATTTTACAATATGTTTGTAGTAGAGACATGGTTGTTAAGCCAACTCTTTTCTAATATGTACTTAAATGTGTTTCATAATGTGACATGATACGAATGACTTACACAATAAGTTAAATGTTTATATGGGAAGTGTGAATGTTCTGTATGAAGCTCAAATATACCGATAGTTGTCGAAGAGTATTCTTCAAGTACCTAATTATTTCACAAGTAGATAGGGAGTCTGTAAGGTACCTGTACCTAGCATCATTCTTTGGAGAAGAAGTTTATAGAGACTCCAGAAGCCAGCTATCCAGAGAAGAAGATTGGCTGTGTACAACAAGTAAGTTGACTCTTGGGAAGTTTGAACATGCACTTCACACACTTTTAGTCGTCAAAAATATTAGAATGTGGCAACCAGTATGAAAGGACAGAAGGAAATAGGAATTTCTGGACAAAAATGAAATATGGACATATCATGTGTTGCTATAGGAACTGAGCATAATGAGACAAAAGAATCATTTCAGGAAATTGAATTAAGTCCAAAGTATCAGATAGAGAAAATTTGTGAATGTAAAAAAGGAGAAGACGTAAGAAAGTCTCATCAAAAACCAGAGAGAACATCTCGATGTATTTGACTGAGAAGGGATATGCCTAGAATGATATGACTACGATGATCTGGCATTGGGAGTATGTGGCTCTCACACATCATGGGTACGCAGATGCAGAAACTGACATTCGATGCCGCTATCACCAGTTGCTGTTCACTGGTGCTATTTACACATCCGCTCATTGACGCAGCCCAACTTCTATGCTGGGTGAGTGTAAAACAGAACTCTTTGTTTTAATACAATGTGATATAAACTGTTGAATGAACTTAACTAGTGTAGTTAATTACACTTAAAGTTAATTTTTAGATGATCACAAGGTCTAAAGCTTGTAAAATTATGGATCAGGAACAGCAAGTTGGGGAAACTTCAGAACCAATCACGGCTATGAAAGTTAGTAAAGAAGGGCCAGACTGGTCTGAGTTAGTAAATCTAATCAAAGCTCAAGATGCTCAAGTAAATGGTAAATTAGATGCTCAGTGTACAACTTTAAATGCTAAATTGGACGTTCAGAATGAAACTTTTGGATTGTTAAGTGCCAAGGTAGATTTACAAAGTAAAGAATATAGTAATCTATGCGAAAGCATGGGAGATTTGAGGACTGAATTTGATGCTTTAAATACTAAAGTAGAGAATTTTAAGATATATCTAAAGAAAGAACTGACTAGTTCCCTGCACCTTCATGTAAATCAAATGTTCACTGATTTTAGTAGAAAACAGAATGCTAACTTCCAGGAGTTATCAAAAAAGTTAGAATTAGAGATTAAGGACAGCTGAAATAATGTAGAATCAGAAATCAATGATAAATTAGGATCTTTCAAAAATGTGTGTAATGTTATATTGAATGCTGTAAAGCAGGGACTGAGCACTTTAAAGGAAAGTGTAGATAAGCAGAGTGGTTAATGCCTGCCCTTCAGTCACAAATTAGAGTAGATATGGTCGGTCAGAACTTCAAAGAGAATATGTCCAACATTGACATTATAAGCGTACGTAGTTTGGAGGAGCCATTTGAACAAATTGTAGACTGAGAAGTGACAGAGAGAATAACCTCCAGAAATGTTTTGATTATTGCTTCTTCCAAACTTACTGATAACTACAAGGTTATAGATGACTTATGGAAAGAATTCAAATTTGCCCAGGACAGAGTAGAAAACAGAGTAACTTCACCTAATGTTGTGTTATCTCATAAAGTGGTGATTGTTTTGCAGTGGAGAGACTTCCAAACAAAATTTAACGAGAAGTACTGGTCTGCACTTGCTCAAGTGAAGTTAATATCAGATCCATGGAATCTAGGCAGAGTTGTCAATCCCCCAGGGATGTTAACATTCTGAGTTGACGGGCAGAGTGATGACTGTCAGATACAAAGTTGTTTTCGGTATTTCTTCCAAAATAATTTTCCTGCACCGAATTCCTTGCAAATCTTAAATTATTCTGTCATGTATTTTGAAAATCTTGAACTATGCTGTAATCCTTATTTGGAAAACTGGATATGACAATAAAACAAATATCAATTTAGATGAAATAAATGGAATAAGAATATTATGTTTGTGAAAAATATAATGTGATGAGGTGAACGACTATTATACTATAGTGTATAATTTTCTATTTTGTGTAGGATACTTTATACAAAGTAAGCAAGAACACATTTAAACACAAACAATAAAATTACAGAGTAAAAACCTGTCACAATGTGAGAACCACCAGGTGTCATTGGGGAAAAGATATGTGTGCACAGGAAAACATGCACACATACACATATACATACGTATATGTGAAAACTATGATGGTTCTACATTGCCTATAAAACTATCATACATATAAATAAGTACCTTAAAACGAAGACGATTCTACCTCGAGTCTACAAAAGAAGGGAGGCGTGGGCAAAGGAAAAAAATGAAAGCAAGAGTGGAATTGGTCATGGTAGTCATGCAAATTTGGTATAATAAATATTCTGATAAAGTGACGAATTGTAGAATAGTGGTACCCGAATGGCCTAAGTAAGCATATTACCTGCTGAATAGTGTATACAGACATGGTATCTACTGGAAGTTCAGAAGTTGATAAGCAGAGGAGGACTCGAGAGATTAGATGAAGTATTAAGAGGCATATGCAAAGTGCAGAGTAGATTTGCAAATTTATCAGAAAATATTTAATTACAGTATACATAGGAATGTATACAGGATGTGTATGACCAGGGACAACTGGGAGATCTGGGAAAAACTCGGGAATTTTTTCATCTGGGAGAAAACTGGCATAAACCTTCGAATTTTTTGGAATTTGGTTTTTTTTTTTTTTTTTAGCTTTCTGTTAAATTTTTGTAATTTTAACTGCTAAGAAATAATATTCTAACAAAGGATATTATGTATCTCACTACTGCAGAATAATACTGCAGCAATAAAACATGAACAAGAGAAAAAAATGAAAATAAAACTTAAGTTGCAAAGGAGATGCGCTATATACAGCAATGCATACAAGCGTCTGCCAACAGCAAAATGTGTTATAGGCCTTAGGAGGACTGTTAAGTGCTTCATAACAACAAATTGCCTCCGTCTTTGATGAGCATGGTGTCACAACTGTTTATTTTAGATTTGTTTGAGCAGCGTGGGCTCATGCACATGCGCAGTTGAGTCATGCATGTATAGTACCTTCTCCTGCTTCTGGCTACAGAAGTACGACTGTCAGCTCTATAAGCAGCAGCTGCAGCAAAATGCTACCCAGAAAAATTTTACTGGCGCGTGCAAGTTGCCAGATTCACTGGGGGCAAACCGGGGCATCTACCATGGGCAGCAATTTCAGGGGAATGGGAAGGGGCCACCAAATTCATATTCTTGAGGAAAAAAACCTTGTTTCACAAAGCACCTAGTATCCAGCGCACGTTGGTCTGTTGATTATTCAAATAATTTTGAAATGCATCCCTGTTGGTTTTTGAACATTCTAGAACATATTCTAAGTTTATTTCTTAATGAATAATAAGTTGAATTTTGATTGCATGTATAGTGTATGTCATGTATCTGCCAGGGGAATCAGTGTCACATCTACAAATAAACTTTCCTGCAGACAGAAGGGGACGGAGCTCTATGAGCTGAGCAGAATAAAGCTGAACTGTGAATGGCAATTGCTGTTTGTTTATGTGGATGATTGTGTTTGTGAATGATCAGCATTGTTATAATTACCAGCAAAATCCATGGATTCAGACTACCAGAGTGGAAATAAACGACTAACAGGGATCATATGTAAGAAGCATTACGTATTTTCTTCTTAGTGTATCCAAGAAAATTAAATTTTGATAGAAAATTTTTGGGCAGACCACAACACTAGTAAGGACCAGTTGTACTATCCAGGGTAGTAGCCACCTGAGTTGCATGGAAAACGCGTTGTATGAACACATAATATCGTCTGACCAGAGAATAAACGCGGGATAACTAAACCATTGATTGTGGCAGGGCCAGCAAAGTTAACCGGAGAATAAGTTACAGAATTAGTGATGACAAGATTGTTTGGAAGAATGAGGAAGGAGAAGAAACAGGGACATCACACAAAGTTTGGAAGAATAACATAATTCCAAATTTATATGAAAATTTCATACTCCTACTTTTCAATCTCATGCTTGAGAAGCTGGAGCATATGAATGAAATGTGAAACTATTTCCGAACATAAATCTTTTTCATACAATGTAAACTTTCTCGGCCGGTATTGTCTTCACTTACCTCCGAGGATGTCTCCCGCAGTCAGAGACGAAACGTCAGGAGACAGTTTTACACTTCGACCACAGCCTATCAGCCCGGAAGTTTTAAGTGAAGATAAATCTTTTTGCTTGTAGTAGGCCTGATAGGCATTTGATATTGGTACTTCATGAATTATATTTTCTTGTGTTATAAAAATGACCATTTGTGCCAAAACAGTCTCGTTTATTTGGTGTCTGTTACAGTAGCTGCGATATTAGACAGGCCTATTTCATTTTATCTAGCAGACAGTGACAAAATACATGTAATCAGATTGAGAAACCGCACAAGTCTTGAGTACTGTATGTATTAACAACTTTCTCAGTATTAGAGATTCCTTTTTTTCATGTAGCAAAACATTTGACAACCTTTGATGAGGTAATATATTCTTTCCCAGAAAGGAAAGCATGCCATGTAAAGCTGTAACAAGGTTGGAGAGAAAAATGCTAGAACTTATGGACTGAAGAAATGTGTACTGTCTTCCTTGTCTCTTCTACTGATTTCATGTATCATATATTTAATTTTATTTCACACAAAAAAGCAAGTTATTAGCTATAGGCAATAAAGAATGCAAATTTTCTGAATAGTTCTTGTTCTCCCGGTTACAAATTATCCCATCCAATATTGATTGCGAGGTTTTTTTCCTGATGCACAGAGCAGTCTGAGTTAGTGTTGGAAATTTGATAATCTCCACGTGACCGGCTTTTACATTTAGTGATTTTGCTGCTTCCTCTTCATTCATTGCTGTCACGTCAAATAAAAACAAAATGGATTTCTGTGGCCGGGAGCCATCAAGTGAATCAAAATACACTGACACGAGTACGGAAGGCTAAAATATGTTATTAGTTTCAGATTTTATTTTATTTTATTTCCACCTTTCCGACAGCCATGTATTAATCACCGGGCACAACAATGAAGTTATTTTTGTCGATTTGCTAAAGAAATTTGGCTTTCATTAATCTTTTCCGATGAGAGAGTCAATTTATTTGAAACATAGTGTTTCTTTCCACACTATTGGCTAGTTTCAACTGTTCACTGCATTTCAAAAGTGCATGTTTTCATCTTCTAGCACGTATGACATTCTGCCATAATGTAGAACCAAACATTAGATAATACAGTACCGGTACTCCAAGAAAATTCATATCCGAATCTGCACATATGAATGTGCACTTTAAGCTGAATTATGCATTTTAGTATGGTGCACAAAATGCTCTTGGCGTATTCTCTGATGTCTTGTTTCTTTTAGAGTCCTGACATGAATCCTATAGAAAACCTTTGGGATGTTTTGGAATGCTGACTTCATGCCAGGCCTCACTGACTGACATCGATACCTCTCCTCAGTGCAGCACTCCATGAAGAATGGGCTGCCATTCCCCAAGAAACCTTCCAGTAACTGATCGAACATATGACTGCGAGAGTGGAAGCTGTCATCGAGGATAAGGGTGGGCCAACACCATATTGAATTCCAGCATTACCGATGGAGAGCGCCACAAACTTTTAAGTCACTTTCAACCACATGTCTGGATGGATACTTTTGATCACATAGTGTAGGTAGGGGGTAATGAAGAATCCAGTAAGCAGAAGTAAGGTTTACAAGATCTACTTTATGATACATGAGCTGATCACCTCTGAAATGAAAATGTTGGTAGTAAATAGTATAGTGGTAACAACTGAAACACATAGGATAGAGGAGGTGACACATGAGGAGAGAATAATGGATAAGAAGTATCCAAAGATAATGTACATATGGTATCACTTCATGTTGTCTTAATTTATCTGGGATGCAACTCCCTATGCTCATAAATTTTTTCCCATTAAGTCTTTTGCTACAGTCTGTTCAAAGACCAATTTGTCTTCCTGCCTCACCTCGCTATAGGGAGTCCAACAGGAAACTCCCTTGCCCCACCTGCCAGCCACTCTCATGGTCCTACATACCACCGATTGTGAATGATCCATGCACAAGAAGAGAAATGTGCCCAGGTAGCCATGAACATTACAACTTCATTGCAACGCAGAAGGTACATGATAATGCTGAGCAAGTGAATCAGCTTCCTAGTGAAAGCAACATAAAAATAGACCTGATAGGCTGTAGGGTTTTCACTAATGTGAGAATCATTCTCAAAGGTGCAAGTTGAGGATTACAAGTTGCACTGGCGATGTCCCAGATTCCAATGTTGTGTGTTGCACTCGGAGGAAAAGTTGTGACTGCAAGAGCAGCAAAAATTTGACAACAGTCATCCCCACAGAGGAGATGGAAGTGCCATTCAGGAAGTGAAGACCTGGAAGAAAAATACAGGAGTCAGGCCAGGACATCATGGAGGAGGGATGGTGTGATGGAATGACACTGGCAGAAAGACACCAGAATGAAGTAGCACAAGACAGAGACAAGATAAATTGAGTAAGAATGAGTCAAAGAATCACAGAACTTGAGAGAACAAAAGTGTATGGTCATCTGCAGCCCAAAGGAAACAGAAGCAATGTTTTTTAAACACGGAGCAAAACTGTGCAAACACTGTGTGGTAGCACATAGACACAGAGAGAAAGTATACCTGATGGAACACAAGACACTGGGAATAAGTAATGAAAATTGCTCAAAAAGACAGATATTCCTGAGTAGCCAAGAAGAATAGAGCTTCATTGCAAAACAGACTGTATGTGATAAAATGCAGCAAATGAAACAACTTTCTACTGAAGGCAAGGTAGAGATCATCTTGATCCACTAAGAGATTGTCACTAATAGGAGAATTATTCTTGAAACTTCCAGTCCTGCACTCTGTCTGTAACAACTGACAAACACTGCTGTAGGCACCATCAGTATAGGCAATAGCAATATTGTGTAACGCACTCCTAGGAATATAGTCTTGGCACTACAAAGTAGATAGTTGGTGTCGAGTCTGGAACTTGGATTGGGTGGTGAGCCACGGTACAGTGACCTGTAAAGGCTGACCAGTGGAGGAATACTGGAAAATTGTCTAGTGTCACATGGCTCATGGATGGGAACTATGATGTGGCTGGCACAGACAAGATGAGCTGCACAGAGTTTGGGTTTCAGGCCTCTTAATGTGGCAGCAACAGGCAGCCCTGTGTTGTGTGGTATAAGGCTTGATTTTAAGGCAGCAACCAGATGCTGCACCACCCACTTCTGCCTCATTCCTAGTGTGTCTCCTACTCAATACAGTTGCCATACCCATCAGTTTTTCTTCCTGCCTCACATCTAGAAAGATTCCAGCTGAGAAATACCCCATCCCATCTGCTACTCATTCTTCTGGCTACATGTACCCATCTCTAAGTAATGAAAGGAGTGTTACAATGTATGTGTTTTATGTGGCAATTTAACTGCATGAACAGCAAAAATGTAGTAGGCCTAAGTGACAAACATTTTTCCTAATATATTGTGTGGGTATTCCTGAGAAAAATTAATAATAGTTTGAAATTTTAGGTGAAGTTTTTTGCTAGTCACTAAGTGCTCTCTTTGCAAAAAAACTGGATTAATAAAATGTGGGTTTATGCCTGCAGTGAGTGAGGCTGCATATATGGTCATACACGCAGTTTGTAACTATAAAACTTGCCATAGTGAATTTACCTTGTAACATAATATTGTATGTTTTAATAGGTAAATTACTACATAATTTCAAATTTTAAAATTTGTTCAATATTTATGTGAAATGTTGCCATTAAAAGATTGTTTGACCCTGAAGGTCTTTAGATAGCCAGCCTGCAACTGGAGTAAAGTTCTGGCTTTCTGGAACATCGTTAGTAATTTTGATTCTTGTACATAATTGAGTCGGTTAGATGCTCAGTCATACACTGGATAGCAGGGACTCTAAAAGATTGAAATAATTGATTCTGTTCTTTTTCATTTCATCGTGAAACTATCTAAGTTTCTCATTTGGTTCTTTTAATTTTGCAGATAAAGTATTTGATAAATTAACTCAAAATTTCTTTTTCTGTCAATCAGGCCCGCTGCAGGAAGAGCTCCCACCAATTGAAGTGGAAAGTGAGAGTGCAGGGAGCACTTCTGAGACTGGCAGAGAGGGTAAGTTTCACCAGTAGCAAAAAGTTTGCTTTTGTAGCATATGATTAGCCCGGACCCTTTCTTGGCCTCCTTACAGGGTGCTTGCAAATTTTATCAGAACAGGGTTCTGAGCCATCACAATACTTCCTCCTTTTGTGTGTTGCTGTGCACATTCCCATCTTATTCAATCATATTGACTCCTTCCCACATATCTTATTTATCTCCACTTCATTCTCATTATGTGTTCCACTCCAGTCTGTTTCCTGACACCACAATTTTGTAACTTCTTTTTCACTGGTAACTGAAATGTTGTCTCAAGTCCAAATTCTTTACTGAACAACCCAAAAGATTTCTCAAAGAATACTTACATACTGACTCTTCATTTAGGAGAGAGACTCTCCTTAACACATTGGAGCCTAACAGGTCAGCAAATCAGTTAATATTTGGATCCTGAGAAAATTTGCTACATGTTAAAATTTCTTAATAAATTCACTAATCTACTTTAGGCAGTGTATCAGCTTAGCATTCCATCCTTCCTCTTTATGAATATGTATACATTTAGTATTGTACAGGGATTTGTAGATACCATTCTAAAGATACTGTTTTCAGAATTTTTATTTTTCCTCGAATTGGAAAAATTTTCATAAATCGTCAGAAAGGGTAGGCTTTATATCACTTGTTAGCAGGAAATACTAGATGCTTCTCTTATAGGCAAAGTGTTTTATTGGAAAATATTTTTTTCTCGTTTTTACAAATTAGAGAATTTTCCTCTGGCTGAAATCTTCCAAAACACTCAGGAACACAAACGCCTGTGTTACATGGGCTACAGTAGTATCTGGTCTCTTTCCTCACTACCGTTCCTACAGCTTTCCTTTCTTCCCAACAGACTTTGCATCTTCTGATTAGGTTTCCTTTCTTTTCTGTTTGTGGCAGTTTATAAGGAAAATGATGCTCTGTGAGTCTGTTAGCACTTGCAACTCCAGATGCTGAATGTGTGTCCTTATTTAGCTCCGCTTCTCCTTTTTGAACAAATTGCTTTGCTAATTTATGGGTAAAATCTTCTAATGTACTCTTTTTTCATATTTTGGTATTGTGAATAATGTTGGCATTCACAACTGCCCCCATAAAAATATGGAAGAAATTCTTTTTCTACCATTTTACTGTCTTTCACTGGAAGGGATAGTAACTCATCCGCTGGTCTCCTCTGGCAGCAGCTGTTTTAGACAAGTTGTAGTCTAGTACAACATCTGGCTTTACTACATCTCCATATCCACTCCTGGATTTTACACGGATAAGTGTTAACAACATGGGTACAGCACATTTGTCATCCTATTTGCAACAATATGTCATTTCTCCTTTCTTTAGTTCTTGATTTATTAGGGTCTCTAGGCAAACCTATCTTGTTCTTCATGACAGTTACAATTTCCAATGTATTTCTTTCCCATAGTTGTTCAAGGACTGCAGGACTTATATAAAATCTGTCTATATATACCACTTGTCTTTTTCCCAAGTAGGAAGAACATAGCCTCAACAGCAGGGATTTGACAGAATTGTCAGCATTTCCTTTTCCTTTAGTATAAACTTCAGCATCACACATGTAAACCCATTTGAGCAACACTTACATCATACAGTTTTATCCCATACTTTTCTGGTTCAAAAATGGTTGAAATGGCTCTGAGCACTATGGGATTTGACATCTACGGTCATCAGTCCCCTAGAACTTAGAACTACTTAAACCTAACTAACCTAAGGACATCACACAACACTCAGTCATCACGAGGCAGAGAAAATCCCTGACCGGGAGTCGAACCCGGGAACCCAGGCACGAGAAGTGAGAATGCTACCGCACGACCACGAGCTGCGGACTACTTTTCTGGTTTGCCTTTCATATAAACATACAATCCAATTCTTCCTTGAAAAGGATAGTCAGATTCTGTGATGGCAAAAAGACTTTTCTGCATCTTTCTGTGAAAAAGTCCCAAACTGTTCTTATTTTCTGCAGATGGCCATGACCTGGTTCTTGTTGAAGTATTCATAGTGCATTATTGTTCACATGCAGCATCATGAATATGAGAAATACTATATCTTGTGACATTAGCAGAGAAGCAAATGATGAAGCAAGCACAGGGTCTTCAAATCAATAATCCCTAAGTTTAGGTTTCTTTGCAACACACACATGCAAAACGATTGTAAAAAATGTTATACTTTGTGTATCCTCACTGCTCTCCATTTCTTCCATAAAGATTTTGGTTTGATTCTGTTCTGATGGGAAAAGTTCAGAAATAATATCTGTAGCATATATATTTGTCTCTGACTTGACTTTTAGAAACATGCTGTGATCAAAGAATTGCAACACACAGTCTATTTCTGTTGATAATGCATCAACAGGAAACTGAATTCCACTTGTTTCTTCAAACAGAGGTAATTCAGGGAGTGCATCAGAATGAGACCATTCATTATGAAGGGCAGGATGTTGAACTGAATGGCAAACCTGACTAATAGAAAATTGTGCATTAGCTTCTTCATACTCACTACCACCATTTCTATCAGCAGCACAGGTTTCGCTCTCCAGCTCACGTGAGTCATCGTAATCTTCTGAAAAACCACTGAGGTTATCCAAAAGATTGTCGATTTCTGAACCATTGTTCAAGAGGTCTTCAATATCCAAGTTTGACAAGCGACTTCTGTTAGCCATATTCACTATTTATATGTTTTTACACATGGGAGGGTTTTGCACAATGGCAGAACATGGCAGCCGGCATAGAACAAAACACCCTTCAACAAAATTCAGAGTCCACGCACATTTCACTTAACACTGAGACCATTCAAGAGAGACTGGTGTGCACTACCCATCAACAGTGCACTTACAACAAGCTAAACAGTTATTCTCGCCATTTACAAACATAAAATATGTGTTTAAATCACAAATAAGTAAGACAGAAGTGAAGAATGTATGACATATGTCCATCAGATTTTATGGTTCAAACATAGTGAACGTAACTAGTAGGTCCGTCAGCTCCAATGTGTTAATAACTAAAGGCAATACATGGATTAGTTGTTACTATGCAGAATCTTAATGACAGCTCAACTTCATCTTTGTTCTCTGATGTAATGACAGTTGTCACAGTGCTCACAGATCTAAGGGCAAGGCATATCACTGAACCAGGATGAGATGGCATGGAATAAAGCACTCGCATCAGCAGGTACAGTGAAGCATTGTAGAGCAGCTATTGTTGTCCCATCCTGCAGAAATTCTTCATTCACCTCCACCAGATTTCATGCACAAGAGAGAAAACTCCTAAAGCATAGAAAAGTTTAAATCATTCATTTGAACTAAAAAGAGACTTCATGGCAGCCACCATCATTCATTGGTACTATAGACATTGTGAAATATATAACATTACCAAAGTAATAGGTTACATCCCAGTTGGTATTCATTAAACATTACAATCACCAAAAATATTTATTTTCTACACTTACACACCCAAGTACCTTTCTAAAATGATAGAAGAGCCACTCTTCTTGCTACAATAGTGGCCATATGAACTTCCTAAAATCTTCTTAAAATACTTTCCTGGTTTTTAAATTGATACCACATGCACTTCACAGATAGGTATTCTTTTCACTGTGAATCATGAGCTTAACACGCATTGCTTAGAAAGTCAATAAAACTAACTTTGTGTTATTTAGCTCGTGTATCTCAGAGAGTGCAGTGTAATGTAAAAGTAACTGTGTAGATATTTTTGCTGTTTGGGATCTGCTTCCAGTAATTTTCAGATAGGTCTCTGGTACATGAAACGGAAGCAAATGGTCATTCTCTCGATGATCCTCCAGATCTTATACTGACTTCTGTATGCTGACAGGTGTCCCTCCTGAAATGAGTCTATGATCAACACAAATGCTGTCTCTCATACGACTTTCACTGTGTAGTGTCTGCCATAAGGACTGCAACTCGAAAGACTAGGCCTCATTTCACATTAACTTATGTTGCCATAGTCATTGCAAACTATCTTCATTGTGATCACAATGGGCTAGTTAATCCAAATGGATAAAAATTTTATGATGTAACAGACAGTACAGTGCATTTTGTGAAGCTGTAGACATTAGGTGCTGGTTTGACATTGTTCAAAAGATTCTGGATGCTAGAGTAAATCTAAAATTTTAACAACCTCATCATTATCAAGATGTAAATGTAGTTGTGTTTCTGGCACCACTGAGGGGACATTTTAGAGTAGTTTTGAACTGTCGGTGCACCATTTCCATACTGAGGATCCACCTTTCATAAATACCTTCACGTGATCTTGCTGGAGCTTAATTGCAGCCCCTATTGTATCACAATCTGAGATTAGATGGTTGACATAGAAATGATTAATTTAAATGTTTGCTGCTTCAGTCTGCTTACTCTGTTTGTGAGCTAATTGTAACAGACACCATGCTGCAAGAAACGTTGCACAAGCAGTTTGATTTGGGAAGGTCTTTAATTGGTATTCCTGAAGTGGTGCAAATCAGTCACTCTTCCACAATATTTGTCAGCAAGCGTGATCGTCATCTGTCACCAGAACTTGTTGATACGTCTTCTCTATATCTGCTGTGAAGGCAGTGCACTGTCTGCAGATAGGCAATATTGCGGATAACAAATCCTGTCGAATGGTTGTTCCTATCATTAGAAAATTGTTTAGTGACAAATTCTGTTCACTTTGGCTGAACAGTCAAACACTACTCTCATTTCAGTAGTCCAGCTGGCTTTCTCAGAGACAGTACTATGTGCCATGCAATACAAAAGGGCATCCGTCACGACTACTGGTTCCTTGAGTCCTAAGTCTTTGTAGTCTCTCAGAAACTCTGTATAGCTTTCTTAAACTTTGGTTGTGTCACTAGCTTTGTTCAGTCTGAGAGAAGCATTTTGCTGCAGTGTGAAAAGAAATGATTAACTGACCTAGCTCTTCTGAAAATGGAAGACGAACAATGAATCTGGCTGTGTAATTTTTAGTTGTGTGTCCCACAAAGTGTATTTACATTGCTGCTCTTCTCATCATTACAACACGATTTAATTCTTTTGTCTCCCAGTATCTCTTCAAGGAAGTTGGAGCACCAGTGTGAGTTTTTGCAAAGCATAAGAAGACTGAACACCTCAATGAAATGTTGAGCTCTACCATTGATACTGCCCAGACGTATACAGCCCGACCCAGTTCTGTCTCTCGAAGGACAGGATGATCAGTTCCTACGAGATAGTCCTTGCCTTCTAGTAGCAATGTAGATTAGTTTCCAGTGCCCTATGTGCTCAGCACTGGAGGACAACCTCTTGCTTTTTCCTCTCAGAATCGCATTAGCTGCAGTGCCATTTATTCCATGCAGGAACTCGGACATGCACTCTGCCCCTCACAGTCTTCTGCTCTGGGACTGGATGATATCCACATCAAAATGTTGCTGAATCTATCGTAACCTACTCTGTGCTACCTCCTTCACCTTTATAATCAACATTGAGTCGACGGAATCTTTCCCAGAAGGTGGCGGGAGGCTATTGTCATTCCTGATCCAAATGCCAGAAAGCGCAAATGTCTCCCCTCCAGAATGAGGTTTCCACTCTGCAGCAGAGTGTGCGCTGATATGAAACTTCCTGGTAGATTAAAACTGTGTGCTGGACCAAGACTCGAACTCGGGACCTTTGCCTTTCGCGGGCAAATGCCCCATCATCGAAGCTTCCAAAGCATGACTCACACACCGTCCTCATAGGTTTTCTTCAGCCAGAGGATGGGGGTGTGTCGTGCTTGGGTAGCTCAGATGGTAGAGCACTTGCCTGTGAAAGGCAAACATCCCGAGTTCGAGTCTTGGTCTGACACACAGTTTTAATCTACCAGGAAGTTTCATATCAGTGCGGACTCCACTGCAGTGTGAAAATCTCATTCTGGAAACATCCCCCAGTCTGTGGCTAAGCCATGTCCCCGCAATATCCTTTCTTTGAAGAGTGCTAGTTCTGCAAGGTTCGCAGGAGAGCTTCTGTAAAGTTTGGAAGGTAGGAGATAAGATACTGGCAGAAGTAAAACTGCGAGGACGGGGCATGAGTTGTGCTTGGGTAGCTCAGATGGTAGAGCACTTGGACATGAAAGGCAAAGGTCCCGAGTTTGTGTCTCGGTCCGGCACACTCAATTCTAATCTGCCAGGAAGTTTAATCTCCCCTCCATCTATCGCGCAATCTCTCTCTCGAGTAGTGTATGTAAGGTTTTAGAGCAGATAGTAAATTGCCCATTAGGCTGGTGGTTGGAGACCTGACTCCTATTAACACCTGCAGAATGCAGTTTCTGGAAGCATCATTCCACAGTTGGCCATCTTGTTGCTCTCTCCATTTATATTGTGAACAATTTTCTCAGGAAACATCTAACAATAGCCATATTATGGATTGTCTCATTCTGGAGGTCTTGGGCTCCCTCTTTGTCAACAATTTTGCAATCTACTACAGCTCTCAACAGAACAGCCTAACAGCTCTTCAAGAATGTCTTCATCACCTCCATACATCAAGTATTGAAACCAGCTTCAGATTTTCTCCCAGTAAGACCATCTGTGCTAAAATTTTGGTGTGGCACAGAGTATTATCCCCCTCCTCTATATCTAGACCCTGTTGAACTTCCATTAATGGATGTTAGCAATTTCTTGGGACTTACGTTTGACAGAAATCTATGCTGGTCTTCCCACATTTCATATCCTTTGGCTCACTGTCTGCGATCTCTCAACAACCTCCGTGTTCTGAGTGCAACTTCCTGGCGAACTGATCTAGTGGTCCTCCTCCCTCTGTATCACCCCTTAGTGCACTCAGAATTGGACGGTGGCAGATAAGTTTACTCCTCTGCACAGCCGTCTATTCTTCGGCACCTAGATCTGGTCCACCACAATGGATTGTGTTTAGTGTCTAAAGCTTTATACACTATCCCTGTGGAGAGCCTTTACACTGAGACTGCTGAATCTCCACTGTACTATTGGTGAGCTGTCCTTCTGAGTCGTTATGCTAGTCATCTGTCTTCTATTCCTGCTCATCCGACCCATGCCCTTTCTTACGATGCCTGCTTGAATTTAGGGTATGCAGCCAGCCCTTCCTCTCTAACTCCTCCATGAGTATGCTTCCTTCAACTGCTACATTTATTTTCCTTCCAATTCCCCAAAACTTTCGTGACAAATGGGGCTACAACGGCACCTCAGCTTCACCCCCCGACCTGCCTTCTCTGTGGCCTATGTCAACTTCCCAAGGATAGTACCTCCCTATACTTTATCATCGGACACTTGCTGCTCTGTGCACACAAATGGAGGATGCCACATTTATTTACACTGACAGCTCCAAGACCCCCTTTGGTGTCGGGAATTGAGGACACCCCTAATAAATTTTGGCTTTCCAACCAGTGTTTGTTTTTTGCTGCTGAGCTGTACGCTCTTCTCCAGGCTGTGCAATACATCTGTTGCCATCAGTGGATACAG
Source organism: Schistocerca americana (assembly GCF_021461395.2). Taxonomy (NCBI): domain Eukaryota; kingdom Metazoa; phylum Arthropoda; class Insecta; order Orthoptera; family Acrididae; genus Schistocerca; species Schistocerca americana. The sequence goes on along the minus strand of NC_060121.1, from coordinate 52,552,977 downwards.
TATATTTTATGATCAGCTTCACTCAGCTCTCTTCTTCTCAGCCTCCAAGCTCTTTGTCCCATGCACCCTCAGGTCCCCCAGATTCTGGACTACCTCCACATGCTCCACTTGGAGCCACCTCTGTGGCATGTTGGTATACATGGAAGCAAGGCAGCTGACATAGTGACAAAGGCTACTGTCTCTCTTCCTTGGACTGCTGTTTGTGTATTTTCCTTCACCGATCTACAGTGTGTTTTATGTCGTGTTGCTCTTCTATGGACACACATTGGTCTGCACTTCAGGATAGTAAATTACGGAAAGTAAAAATATCATCCCTGTAGCTGAACCTCTTCGTCCCAGGCTTGTTGTCGGGTGGAGGGAATTTTAACCAGACTCCAGATTGGGCACTGTCTTTTGAGACATCAACATTTTTAAAGTGGGGATCCTCCCCTGCTCTGTCCCCACTGCTTTCAATCCTAATGGTGAGACCCTTTTTACTTCAGTGCCCCTATTTTAATCCATTACGTGCCTGTTTACAGCTGTCACCAGATATATCTTCCATTTTAGCAGATAGCCTGCTCTCATCAATGGTGTCCTTGAGTTTATAACTGTTAGTGAGATGACAGGAGTCATTTGAAGCTATTTTCAGTGAACCTTCCCCGCCCCCCCCTGCCCAACCACCCTTTCAATACTACCTTCCTAAGATTCCCTTCAGTTTTTAGCTTCCCTCCTCCTTCAATTTCACTCACATTGCTGCTGATTCAAAATTCCTGTTTTCACCCTTCACTCAGCCACATAATGGACGCTTGTGACCACAGATGTTTTGCATGCTAAAAGCATTAAAAAAATATAAAGGAAGTTCAGATGTTGCAGCACCTCTCTTTTTGTAGGAAAGCACAATCTCCTTCATATGTACACTCACTTTTGGACAGATGGAATTTTTCCCAGACACTGGAGTGAATACATTGTTACAACCATACCTAAGCCAGGTAAGAATAATTATCGTCCTTGTAGCTACTGCCCCCATTTATCTCTCTAGCTGTGTCTGCAAGGTGATGGAACCTACAATTCATGGCCGGTTGGTATTGTACATGGAGTCTCGCAAACTACTAAGCACATCTCAGTGTAGATTTCATGCACGCTGCTCTACAATTGACCATCTTGTCACTTTCTCATCCCATGTCATGAATGGCTTACTGTGGAAATAAGAGGCTATGGTCATTCGTTCTGTCTTGGAGGAAGCCTATAACACCTGCTGGACTGGTACCCTCTGTACTCTATACATGTAGGGCTTCCTACGCTGCCTGCCACATTTCCTTTTGAAATTTTGAAAATACTAGGTTTCCAAGGTATGTGTGGATTCAGCCTCTTTTGACATCTTTGTCCTTTAGAAGTGGTGCTTTGAGGCTCCAGCCTGAGAGTCATTCTCTTTGCTATAGTCATTAACCCTACACTGTGGCCTGTTACCACCCCTCACCTCCCCAGGCAGCTCTGACTTCCTTTTCTTTGACAACTTCATGATCTGTTGAAGTTCTCCGTGGATTTGTCTCCTTTGTCAGTTTTTTCACCAATGTCTAAATTGTCTTCACTTGTGGAGCATTGACAATGGCATCTGCTTTTCCACTCGTAAAACCAGTTGTATGAATTTCTGTTGACACAATGGGTTTCTTCCACCATCTTTGCATCTTGGAGCTGTTGCTCTTCAGTTCACTGAAACTATGAAGTTCCTTGTACTCGTGCTTGTTAGAAAACTGTCTCGGTCTTCTCACATGTCTTACCTGGCTGCACGCTGTACCTGGTCCCCCCAGTGTCTTATGTGTCATGTTGCGGTATTTTCAGGGGAGTGGATGTAACAACCCTCCCCCATTTATACTGATCCTTTATCTGTTTGAAACTAGGATATAGGTGTTTCAATTATTTATCTGCATATCCCTCCATCTTAGATGATAATTCAACAATCTTCCTTAACCAATGGTGACCTTTACAAGAGCCCAGTTGAGAGTCTCTTTGCATAAGCTGGTGAACAACCACTGTCATACAGGCATAATGTCTTCCTGAGAGGATACTCACGCTGTTTGTATGCCATGCCATGCCACGCTACACACCCTGCATTGCCTTTTTCAATGATCCCTCAACTGTCAGTACGGGGTGTGACCTTCATTACAGTTACATCTTGCAGCTCAATTCAATTTTTATTATCACATAACATGCCTTATACAATCAAAGATTGTGACATAGGCGAATTGTCAGGTTTACACAATATATAATAATACTAAAAATGGACAATAAACTAATAATATATATGGTGTGACATCTTCAAAGAGGTATTTTAATAACAATTATAATGCATTGTTGCCGTTCACAAAATCTTCTACACTATAGTAACATTTATCTTCCAGATATTTTTCCAGGTCTCTTTTGGTACCTTTTGCATTTGGGTTATCCATATCTTTCCATAGTTTATTTACAAATTACATGCCCATATAGTATCAGGTTTCTTCATATGATTTTAAACGGTGGATGGGTAACATGTAGCTCATTCTATATCTAGTATCATATTGATGCAAGAAGAAGTTGTCCTCAAAAAGTTGTAGGTTTCTTTTCGAGAAAGTGAGAGTTTCATAGATGTATATGCTTGGAATGCTCATTAGATCTAGTTTTACAAATAAAGGTTTATAATGTTGCTTTGGTTTTGCTCCCACCATTTCTCGGATGATTCTTTTTTGTAGTCTAAAAGCTCTAAGTAAATTTGTTTTTTCAGACCCTTAGAAAATTATACTATACCTAATGACTGAAACAAAATATGCATTGTATACAGTTTCTCTTACAGCTATATCAGGAATACTATACAAGATATTCATAATATATGCAAGGCTATTCAGTTGACCCAGTATGTTGTCCACATGGTGACTCCATAACAGGTTTTTATTGACTAATACGCCAAGGAATTTGACACGGAATACAGTCTCTAATTTTTTTTCCATATACCTTAGAGACTGTGCAGATTGTTTTGTGGTGAAATGAACAATTTCTGTTTTTGTAAAATTTAATGTCAAGTTATTGTTTGTGACCCATGCCTCCACTTCCTCAAGTGTTTGTTCAATATGACGAATTAGGTCTACCTCGTTCTTACAACAGATTACAGCTGTTGATTCATCTGCATAGAGGATAGTATCAGACTGGATCTGACATGCCATATCAGTAATATAATACAGAAAAAGTAGTGACCCTCATATTGAACCTTGTGGAACACCTAATTGAGTGTGTTTCCAGCCAGAGAGAAATTTCTTGCCGTTGATGTTAATAAGTACTCTTTGTTTTCTGTTTGCCAAGTATGATGACATCCAGCTAAGACATTTGCCTTGAAAACCATAGCGTGTCAATTTTTGGAGAAGCAGGTCATGATTTACTGTGTCGAACGCTTTGGACAGGTCACAAAAGGTGCCTGACACACACATTCTATCATCAAGACATCTGCTGACTTTTGTGACTAATTCATTTATTGCATGGATTGTGCTGTGGCCTTTTCTGAAACCATATTGATTGCCTAAGATAATGCTGTTAGATGAGTTGTGATTTTTGATCTGATCATATGCAGCTCCTTCAAATATTTTTGAGAAAATTAGTAACAGTGAGATTGGCCTTTTGATTTGTTTTTTGCATTTGAAATGAAGTTATTATTCACTGTATGTTTTGCTAGTTTAACTATTTTGACGAATGTGTTTTTTGTATGTGCTTACATACTTAAGAAATTGAGGGTTTTGATTTACTTTTGCCTCCATATGCAGTTTCCTCTTAGTAGCACTAGACACTCTAATTCCTTTTGTTACCCAGGATCTATTTTTTTTTGGGACCTGGTCCTCACTGTTACAAAAGGGAAGCATTCATTGAATGTTAAAAAGTTATTGTAATTGTCACTTGTGGAAGTGTGTTTGCTGACTGTCCACTTGGTTTGGCTTAGTTTTTTGTAAAATACTTCCACATTTTCTTGACTGAAATTCCTGCATCTTTCTGTTGTGCAGACTGAATTTTGCTTCGGTAGTGAAACAAATAGCGTTTTATGGTCTGATACTCCTAAATCTAGAAGAAACTTTTCTTTTACATAATAATTATGACTACTTACAATATGGTCAATACATGTTGCAGAGGATGCTATAATTCTTGTATACTGATCAAAATTTAGATTTAACCCATTTGTGGCTACCAGGTTCTTTAAGTGTGATGAAAATTTGTCATCAGTCTGTAAATCTATGTTGAAGTCAGCACATATAACCACTTTCTTGTACAGTTTCTCACTTTTTAATTTATGTAGCAATGTGTCAAACGTATCTAAAAATACAGAGCTTATATGGTACCCAGGCATGCGATATATGCTGATAATGAATATGTTATACTCTTTAAGTTCTATACAACAACTTTCAAATGTACCTTCTTCATTCAGGTGGCTAAAATTCTGTCTGATATCATAGTCTACCATGGAATGAACTAGTAATCAAGAGCCTCCATACTCATTGTTCCTACAAAAGCTGGAAGCCAGCTTATAACTGTAAGTTTATTCAGGAGACTGATATTTTCAGATTTTAGCCAATGTTCATTAAGGCATATTACTTTTACAGATTGTTTCACACTTTCTAGAAAAATTTATATATCATAAAGCTTCCTGATCATTCCTTCAGACAGATCTCTGATGTTTAGGTGCATACTGAAATTACTACTGCATATATTATTAGGTAGAGGGCCATTAAAATTAATTTGACTATAATGTAATGGAACATCCACCTGAATGGTGACTACTTGTTCTGGATTCATTGTATTGGGCCAAATTTTGACAGAATTGGCCCCTTTCATCAGTTTCCCCGTGTGTGAGCATCTGGATGATGAGTAGGTACAGTTTTCGTGACGATAATTTCAATCTCTGCTGTATCTTCTGAGGCTGGTTCTGGCACCTTCTCATCTTCTGGATGTGATGTTCCCATTTGAGCTGGCACTGTGGCTGTGACTATGTGTGTGATTTTGAAACTGTTTTCCTGTTTTTCCATTTCCTTGGTCGAAACTGGTTGCATGGCAATTGGTTTTCTTGCAAAGTCATCAACTTTTTGTATTAATTTTGCTAGCATTTAGCCAACATATGACTTGCCAGCGTTATTATAATGTAGTCCATGTTACGTAAACAAATCTCTGGCATCAGGAAGATCAAAAAATGTTACATTTTGATGGGACTTGCATATTTTGTAGAACTGTCTGTTTTCTTTTGCAAGGGCCAGATGTATGATGGAATTGTCTTGCAGGTCGTATCTGTGAGGCAAGCTAGTAAATATGATGTTCGGAACTTTCAGATCAAGCAATGTAGTTTTTAAACACTCAGTTGTATGTTTACCCTCATTTCTGTATACATCATTACTTCCATCCATGATTATGATGGCATCATTCTTAGATAGCTTACTAAGTGAGTTGCTGCTCTTAATTATCTCAGTCAAAGGTGCACTGGGCTTCATCATATCTGTTGCCATGAATAACGTATTGTATTCATTTATTTTTTCTGCAGTTTTCTTGGCGTGGCTATTGCCAAGAACAACTACTTGTTGTTTGATGTTCACTGGTTTATTTTTGGTATTAGATGTTTTCTTGACTGTGCACTTGATTGGAAGTTTTGTCACTGACTTTTGTTCATCATTGTTCATTGTCTTATCACAATCTTCATCTAGTACTGTGAATTTATTTGATAGCAGTATCACCAGAACTATACTCACTCTCTGTTTATTTGTTTTTTTCGGCACACGCCACGTTTTTTGCGCAGAACAACTGTTAACGATGATCTCGATCTATCTCTTTGTATTTTGTTTCCAGTTCTTGATATTTCTGCCGAAGTTCCTCATATTTCATATTTATAGTCATTAAAACATCTGTAAGCACACTTATTATTTTTTCTTTTGATTTTATCGTGTACATTACCTCATTTTTCGTGACACTAACAATGCACTGACGGCATGTCCAGTCATGTTCGTCTTTTATATATTTTAGATTCACTTTAACACATATATCGTGATTCCACAACCTGTACTCAATGCATAGGATACCTCTCTTTACCATTTTTATGCAGATTTTACACACATCACTATCACATTTTAAGGAAACTTAGACATCGTTTCTGAACAAAGTTTCATTCGCCGCCATCTTCACTTCTGGCTACTGTTCCGGGAGCTTAACTTCTTGCTACCTGCAGTTTCCCAATGGGAGTGTAACCCTCACCATCTTGGGTATATGTGGCAGCCCATGTTCATCTCAGACTTCGTTCACATTCCAACGACCCTAGTCCAGAATCAATCTATTGCTATAAGTTTCTCAATCTTTGCATGCAAGTTATCGATAGCAGCTTCTTGTAGACTGCTGGCTCTAAGAATGATCATCGTGTTGGCTTTGCCTTAGTAATTGGTACTGACTATGTTTTGTCAGCTTCCATCGCACTGCTCGATTTTTGCTGCAGGGCTCTTTACCCTTTATTAGGCCACTTAGTACATCCGGTGACACAGGATTTTTAATTGTATCATAAGCTCCAATTCTCTCAGTACTGTTCAAAGCATTATTGTGCTGTACAAAATTGATGCCTTAGTGCAATGAGTCCATGAAACCTTACACTTGCTGACTTTTGAGGGAGGCATCGTGATTTGAATGTGGGACCCTGGTCACAACAGTCAGATGAGAAATGAGTCTGCTGCTGATGGTGCAGTCCTCTTAGCTCTGCCATTTATTTCGATGATCTTTGTGTTTCTGTCTGTTGGCAAGTGGCGTCACTTGGGCCTACCCTCTGGTCTTTGATTCATGGGAAACAAGCTCGAGGAAATTAAATAGCTCCCAATTGTTTGACTGATTTGCTTTTGGCCCTCTTGTCTCAAAGACTTCATTTTAGCTAGCTTTCATATTCAAAACTGTCTCTTTAGCCATCACTATTTCTTAAGTACTTGATTCCATATCACTTCATGGTTATTGTCATCAACCTTTGATGGTTTGCCACTTCTTGACCCAATGCCATTTTTTGAACAGCTTACATTCAATGTACAGTTTTCAACTGAGTTATTGCTCATTTTAGTAAACAATGCAAGGGCCGTTGATCATGTTTTACTGTTTATCAGTCACAGCCTTACTGCAAAGGACTGTTGTTTTGCAGCCCAGGGCTTGTACCATCGGTCCACTGGAGAGTTCATGACGACTTGTGTGGTAGTGACCATTTTCCAATCTTCCTTTCACTACCCCAGCGTCACTCCCATGAACGCTTGCCTAGATGGGCATTTAGCAGGGCAAACTGGGAAACATTCTCCTTTGCTGTCACTGTTGACTCTCTCCCCCATGGTACCATCGATGTGGCTGTTGAGACACTGACTGCAGCGATAGCTTCCGCTGCAGAACGTACCATTCCTCATTCATTAGGGTGCCCCCAGCGAAAGTCAGTGCCTTGGTGGTCTCCAGAGGACGCTGAAGCCATTAAAGAACGTCGGTGGGCTCTTCAGCGACATAAGCGGCACCCGTCTTTGGAGAACCTCATTTTTTTCAAACGTCTCCATGCTCAGGCACAGCGGCTCATCAAAAGGCGGGAACAGGAGTGCTGGGAGAGGTACGTTTCCACCATTGGCTCCCATACTTCACCCTTCCAGGTGTGGATGAAGATTCGGCGCATCTTTGGATTGCAGCACTCTACAGGTGTCACAGGGCTTACCCTCAATGGGACGGTATCCACCGATGCCGATGCAATCGCTGAGCATTTCGCACAGCACTATGTTCGGGCCTCTGCGTCGGGGAATTACTCGCCTGCGTTTCCCACACTCAAACGCCGGGAGGAAGGCAAACGGCTTTCTTTTGCTTCTCGCCACCCTGAGGCATATAACGCCCCATTTAGTTTGTGGGAACTCCAGAGTGCCCTGGCACAGTGCCCCAATACAGCCTCTGGGCCAGATGGCATCCACAATCAGATGCTCAAACACCTGTCCCCGGACTGTCAGCAGTGTGTTCTTGCTGTCTTCAACCGCATATGGGGCGATGGTATCTTTCCGTCGCAGTGGCGGGAGAGTACCGTCATTCCGGTGCTGAAGCCTGGTAAGGACCCGCTTAATGTGGATAGCTCTCGGCCCATCAGCTTGACAAATACTCTGTGCAAGCTATTGGAACGCATGGTGAGTCGACGGCTGTGTTGGCTGCTCGAGTCTCGGGGTCTTCTGGCTCCGTGCCAGAGCGGCTTCCGTCAGGGCCATTCCACCGCCGATACTTCGGTCTTTCTTGAGTCTGCAATCCGCATTGCTTTTTCCAGGCGCAAACACCTTGTCTCCATCTTTCTCGATCTCTCCAGAGCATATGACACGACGTGGCGGCACCATATTCTCGCCACGTTGCACGGGTGGGGTTCCGGGGCTCTCTCCCCATTTTTATTCAGAATTTTTTATCTATTCGGACATTCCACGTTTTAATTGGCACATCCCATAGTTCACTTCATATCCAGGAGAACATCGTTCCACAGGGCTCTGTATTGAGCGTGCCCCTTTTCCTTGTGGCCATTAATGGCCTTGCAGCAGCAGTAGGGTCGTCTGTCTCACCCACGTTTTATGCTGACGATTTCTGCATCTTTTTCAGCTCCTCCACCATTAGTGTTGCAGGACGTAGGTTGCAGGGAGATATACACAAGGCGCAGGTGTGGGCCCTAGCCCATGGGTTTCAATTTTCTCCTGCGAAGACTTGTGTTATGCACTTTTGTTGGCGTCGTATTGTCCATCCGCACCCTGAGCTCTATCTTCAGGATGCCACGCTCAGGGTTGTTGACACTTACTGTTTTCTGGGATTGCTGTTCGATGCCCGGCTTACTTCGCTTCCACATATTCGTCAGCTCAAGTGTTAGTGCTGGCGGCATCTAAATGCCCTCCGCTGCCTCAGCAACACAACGTGGGGTGCAGATTGTAATACGCTGCTGCAGCTCTACAATGCCCTCGTGCTGTCCTGACTGGATTATGGGAGTGTGGCATATGGCTCAGCATCGCCCACAGCATTGCAACTGCTGGACCCCATTCACCACTGCGGAATTCGACAGGAGCGTTCCGCACCAGCCCTGTTAATGTCCTCCTTGCTGAAGCTGGGGTTCCTCCACTTCGTATTCAGCATCAACTGCTGTTAGCCAATTATGCTGCCCACGTCCATTGTTCACCCCGTCACCCTAACTATCGTCTCCTTTTCGCTAATGCGACAGTCCATCTCCCACACCGGCGGCCGCGATCAGGCCATACAATTGGGATCCGCGTTTTGTTGCTCCTTAGTGAACTCGAGTGTTTGCCCCTTCCATCTGCTTTCCAGGTCCGCCAACATACACCACCTTGGTGTATTCGTTGGCCGCAGCTTCGGCTGGAACTTTCCCAATGGCCAAAAGATTCAGTTCCTCGTGCAGTCTTGCGCTGCCAATTCCTTGCTCTCCTAGGCGCATACCATGCCTCAGAGTTTATCTGTACTGATGGCTCGATGGTTGATGGCCGTGTGGGGTACGCTTATGCTCATGCGGACTATGTCGACCAACGCTCCTTGCCGGAAGGCTGCACTGTTTACACCGCAGAACTGACAGCCATTTTTCGTGCCCTTGAGCATATTTGTACCAGCACTGGAGAGTCATTCGTCATTTGCAGTGACTCACTCAGTAGTCTGCAGGCTCTTTACCAGTGCTACCCACGCCATCCCATTGTTAATGCCATCCAGGGGTTCATTCATGCTCTTGAACAGCGTGGTCGTTCGGTGGTGTTCATATGGACCCCGGGACACGTTGGGATCGCGGGAAACGAACTCGCCGAGAAGTTAGCCAAAGAGGCTACCCGCAAACTGCCGTTGGAGATCAGCCTCCCAGCAACTGATCTCCGAACAGTTTTGCACCGTCGGGTCTTTGGGTTGTGGGGAGATGAATGGCGCACTCTGTCTGCACCCAACAACCTGCGGCAGGTAAATGAGACCACGACTGTGTGGGGTTCCTCCATGCGGGCCTCTCGCAGGGATTCTGTTGTTCTGTGTAGGCTCCTCATTGGCACTCTTGGCTGATGCATGGTCATCTGCTGCGTCGAGAGGACCCCCCTCATTGTCGCTGTGGTGCGAATATGATGGTGGCCCATATATTGTTGGACTGTCATCTTTTAACCACCCTCAGGAGAACTTTTAATCTCCAGGGTGATTTATCATCTCTTTTAGGAGACAATGTCTCTACGGCAGATCGTGTTTTAAGTTTTATTCGAGCAAGTAGGTTTAATAGGTCCCTCTAATTTTATTGCGTCACCCTCTTTTGTGCTGTATATTTTACTTAGTTTTGTGTTGTCATCAGACTCCACCATAAACTTTCAGGCTGGAGGTTTTAACGCGTTGCAGGGTGGCTGTCTCATCCTATTATTTTCGTGATCAGCCAGCCTCAGTCCTCTGCTGTACAGTTTCACTTCCTTCTGCCTTTCTTCTCTGTGTTGTTTTTGTTGCTGTGCTCCGTTTTCCATGTTTCTTTATTATTGACCTTGGGCATTTGCTTCCCCTGGAATTTCTATCTTGTGCTTCGAATGAGTAATGGATGATTTCCCTGTGCTCTGTGTGTTTATGAAACAAGGGACCGATGACCTCTGCAGTTTGGTCCCTTTAATCCTCCAACCAACCAACCAACCAACTGCAAAGGGCATTCAATTCTGGGTTAGGGACCTCTGCTTTCTGTAAGGTGTATTTTATGGACCTTTCTCAAATGGGAAGTCCTTGTTTTTAGCTCTTTCCTTCCGTTGATTGGGCTTAGCATGTAGTTGCTTTTAACTTCTTTTACTTATTGGTGTTTCAAAGCTGTGACATGGGTGCTTATGACCTCAATTGTTTTTGTCCCCCAATGCAAAAAAAGGCAGTAGAAAAGGAAATAAGTTCTGGCTTGCACCAAGGGTGTTAGGATCCTTAAATTTTATAGTGATGACTAGAGAAACAAAATTAATAGCCTTCAGTCTTTTGACAGGAGAGGTACCTGTGATCTACTGCATAATCATTGTCACATGTTTATAAGCTTTTGAGGTGATGTAATGATTGGCAAATTGCTTTTAATGTGACATAGTTTAATATTAAACAATTTTTGTAAATTGGCTAATTTTTTCCATACAACTTATATCGAACCAATTTGTTTCAGAGATACAAAATCCTCCTCCAGGATTGGTTCCCTGTATTAATAGAGGGACAACTCCATTTGGAAGGAATCGTGTATAGTTAAATGACGCTACATCTGATAATGACCATTCTCCATTTATCAGTTTTTTTTTAATTTGCTTTTCCCCTTAGATACAGATGTGTATTTCAAAATGCTTGCTGTTTTTCTTCTTACCTCCAGCCCATTTTGTTGATTAGCTTCAGCGTTCAAAAATATCACAAATAACTGTGATGCTTAGTGGACCATAATAAAATCAACTTAATCTTAATCTCCCTTCAAAAGGAGCCTCATAGGATGCTGAGGTTGCGTGATGAATACAGATGCCACCTATTAAAAAAGTAATTCACATACCAAAATGAATTTGTTTGAATAATTAGTTATGGATGTTCAGGACAAAACATGGAGAAAAGTAAAAATATTTCTAATTTTCCTGAATATTGTGACTTTTCTAAAACTTGCTTTCAGCAATGACAAGATTCTGTTGATTTGGAATTCCACTGTACCCATTTGTCTGTTTAAATCTAAACTAATAATAAAAATACAGGCCTGATTTTACAGCATTTGGCAATATTCAAGATGTTACAATAACTGCCAGTACTTGACTTCAAAGAGGTACTATCATTAGATCATCACTGAAATAGAACAAGTAGACCAAATGGTGGGTATGCAAGTTTTACGGTACACATTGGATCTCTTACATCTGGAACTTTTCAAATCTACCTTCTTAACACATAGTATTTGTTTTGTAGGCAGGAGAGCGAACACTGTGTTACTAGAGGAGGCTGAAATGCACGCGTTTTAGCTCACACAGGCTGGTGTGAGGAGGGAAGGATTATACTGATGGGAGGTCTGGAACATGACAAGGAATTAGAATTCAGAAAGTGGGCGTAGGTAGTTTGAAACTTAACTTTCATCCATTTAAGATGAACGTCACTCTTGACGGTACCCGATTCATTATTTTATCTGTTCAGAATACATTCAGTAACTCAATATGGTGCCTTGCTAGGTCATAGCAAATGATGTAGCTGAAGGCCATGCTAAACTGTCGTCTCTGCAAATGAGAACGTATGTAGACAGTGAACCATTGCTAGCAAAGTTGGCTGTACAACTGGTGTGAGTGCTAGGGAGGCTCTCTAGACCTGCCGTGTGGCGGCACTCGGTCTGCAATCACTGATAGTGGCGACATGCGGGTCCGACATATACTAACGGGCCACGGCCAATTTAAAGGCTACCACATAGCAAGTGTGGTGTCTGGTGGTGACACCACAGTATTAAGTTACTAAACACACATGAGCTATGAATTTGTAAAATGATCAGTATTAGTTCTTGTTTCTCTTAAGACCTACATTAGGAAATGGAGAATCAGCTTAAAAAAATCTATAATCAGGAATTAAAAGATATCACTGGAGCAAAAACATTTCACCATTTCATGCTGATTCTGGATGCTGTCCTTGCACAATGTGTTTAACATATATAATAGTATATAATTGACCATTTGTCAACATATCATAGCATATCATACGATGTACGGAGTACTGCAGATGTCCAAGTGTGAGGGCATGTGGGTGTCGACGTCAGTGGAAATCGTGCATATAGGCAAGCACCCCACAGTTACTTCCATCTCAAACTAAGTGGATTGTGCAGGCGGAGTGGCGAGAGGCAGGTCCACTTCTTAGTCAGTCAGCCTCTGTGGCCGGATGAGATGGTGGCTGCCCCGGGAATAAGCGGGTGGGGCGATCGACGACGTGTTAAAAATGTGTGTGGCCATTAAGTAGATTGAGTTGTCCACGGAAATGAAAGCACATAGAGATGCTCAGTTACACTCGCATGGGAGTGTGAGGCTGTGTGCAATGTTGACATGTAAGGGACCATCTGATGACAGGACCTCTGTATCTGTCAAAAGAATGAGCACTTGGTCACTTGGTGCAGCAGCACGCTGCAGGTCTAAGGCGCTGCAGTCATGGACTGTGCGGCTGGTCCTGGCGGAGGTTCGAGTCCTCCCTCGGGCATGGGTGTGTGTGTTTGTCCTTAGGATAATTTAGGTTAAGTAGTGTGTAAGCTAAGGGACTGATGACCTTAGCAGTTGAGTCCCATAAGATTTCACACACACACTCACACACACACACACACACACACACACACACACACACACACACACACACTGCAGGACAAACTGATATTAGGTGTATGTGTCTCTCTGACATTGGAGGTGAGGGCGCAAAACCTGCCCAGTGTGTAACAGGGGGCGAGGTCGGGAAACCAGCAAACTGTGGTGAACAGTCTTTGGTGGAAGCGGTGTGCAGTGAGGTTGATTGGAACATGTCTCTGTTCTCGGTCAAGTATGGATCATCGGCAGAGTCCGACTGTCGCAGTGTGAGACCATCAGGGTCAACGAAAGCTGGTTTCAGGCGATGCAGAGAAATTGACTGTGTGCGGTCTTTAATCTTGATATCAAAAGTCATGTCCCCCACCACAGGACTTTGTAGGGGCTAAGATAAGGAGGTTGAAGACGCTGCCTTACTACATAATCATGCAGCATGACATGGGAACAGTTGGAGAGTGCGGTGGGAACATAAGTCTCGGGCGGTGAGTGACTTATGGGCAGGTGCAAACCGGTTTGTTGAAAATGTGTGGGCATCTGGCTAATGAAATCTGGCGAGGGGGGAAGATCCTCGATAACCTGGGGAAAAAGAAGTTCTCTCGGTAGGACCGGATTCTCGCCAAAAACAAATTCGGATATAGTCCCCTGTAGGTCAAGATTATAGGTTGAGCATAGACCAAGTAGCATTCATGGGAGAGCTACTGACCAGGGACAGTCATGGCTTCGAAGGGCCGTGTTGAGGGTGTGGTGCCATCTCTTCACCAAGCCATTGCTTCTTGGGTGATTCACAGTAGTGTGTAATTTTTTTAGTACCACAGATATTTCAGAGGCTAGTGAAAAGGGAGGATTCGAACTGTCAAAAACTGGTCGGGGGTTATATTGGTCGGACACCCAAAATGAGCGATCCGTGAGCCAATGAAACCTCGGCTGCCATCTCGGCAGTAATGTTAGGGAGAGGGACAGCCTCAAGCCATCGAGACAAACAGTTGATAGTCGATAAGATATATCAATGGCCCTCCAAAGAAGGATGAGGCCTAATCAGATCAATATGTACGTTACGGAAACGTCCTGCGGGAATGTCGAACTTTCCCAGAGCCCTGGAGGTGTGGCAGCTGATATCGTTGCGCTGGCATGCGACACAGCTGCTTGCCCAGGTTTGACAGTCCTGTTTGATATTCTTCCAAACAAAGTGTTGTGACATGAGGTGTGTGGTGGCTCAAATGCTTGGGAAGGCTAGGTAATACAGGGTGTCGAAAACCTGCCGGCAGAGCCTGGGTGGTAGCAAAGGGTGTAGGGTGCTGGCCGAAGACTCACTCCATACCTCCTTGGAAATGTGAGGAAATTTAGCCTTTGTGAAAACAAGTGATGTTTGTGGGTCTTGTAGGAGAGCCTGAGAATCTTAGTCAGAAGCTTGGAGGGAGGCCAGATCGGAAAGATCAACGTTACGGGAAACAGCACTGATCTGCGAGAAGAAATATGCAGTGGTATTAGTGGCACCCTTGATGTAACAGGCGTGCATTGTGAATTGAGAAACCAGGTCAAAGTGGTGGTAACGTCAAGGGGGTGGGTCCTCAGGTGGGTTACAGAATGCTTTTGACAGTGGTTTGTGTTTGGTGAGTACGAAAGGCAAAAGTCCCTGAACATCGGGGCGGAATTGGTTGATTGCCTCATAAACAGCAAGGAGCTCTCTATCAAATGCAGAATATTTTCTCTGAGCTGTAGATATTTTCTTGGAGAAGAAATGAAGGGGAAATACCGTGTTGCCCTTGCGTTGCTGGAACACTGCCCCCACCGCGATGTCGCTTGCGTCCGTAGTGATGAATAACTTGCCAGAGGGTTTGGGGTGGGCGAGTGTCACAGCGGGAACTAAAGAAGTCTTCAGACTCTTGAAGGCCTTTAGCATCAGAGCAGTTCAAGAGACTGGTTTACTACTGGAAGTTTGTTTCCCTGATAGTGCGTCCATCAGGGTTGCCTGAACAATGGCAGCAGAAGGCAGATGGCGACGAAAGTAATTAATGGTGCCGAGGAAACGGCAAAGCTCTTTGTAAGTTGGCAGGGGCGTCAGAGATGTGATAGCCTGCATAAGAGATTTAGGAGGCTGTATTCTGTCAGCGGAGATGGTGTAACCTACAAAGGAGACTGACGCCTGGCACAACTAAAACTTGGCTTTGTTGACCTCGACACCATTGGATTTCTAGGTCTGGAGGACCGTAGACAGGTGATTTTCATATTCCTCCACTGAGCTGCTGAAAACGAGAGTGTCAAAAGACAAAGTCAATGAAACGTTGCCACTTTTGCACTGCATTCTTTAGGCCGAATGGCATGAAGTGGTATTGGAATAAACTGAGCGGCGTGATAATAACTGTCTTAGGAATGTCTTCTGGCGCCACGGGAATCTGGTGGTAGGCATGTTTACAGTCATTAACACTGAAAATTATGGCAGCCAATAACATATGAGTGAAGTCACTGTTGTTTGGCACTGGGTAATCATCCATGACGGTACGAGCGTTTAAGCATCTGTAATCAACGCGTATTCGAAAAGATCTGTCGTGTTTCGGGACAAGTTGGATTGGTGAAGACCAGTTGCTGTCTGAACTTTACAGATCACCTGCCGTCAAAAGTTCATTAATCTGCCGCCGGGCTGTGTGCAACTTGATAGGGTTGACGCATCAGACCTTATGCCTAATAGGAGGGCCCGCATTGGTAACTATCTTGTGCATCATTCCGTCAGTGACAGAAGAAACTGAGAACTGCACATGAGGTTGGTTAACATCCTGGCGCCGAGTCTTTGGACGAGTAGGGCATGACAAGGCATAGCCATTAGTGTGAGCGGGGAAAGGTAACACAAAAGTCACATGTCTCTTACGGGAGCACGTCATACACTTGTGTGAAGGGGTGGGTGTGCGCACGGCACCAAGCAAAGGGGAACGGGCATTGACTATCAGCTGTTAACCTTGCACTGGACAACCGGTGCTGGTGAGAGCAGCGCTGGCTTCACATGTGGGGCCACAATGGCCGCTGAGTCATGTGGCCAGTGAGTGAGAGAGTGGAAATGTTTACAAAAACGCGTGGTAACTTTCCAAAACGTATGCGTCGTCGCAGCGCCCGGTCAACTCTCATTTGCAGCACTGTTTGAAACACACAGCACTGGGTGAGGCGAGCACGACATTGAGGTTTGAACGTCATATGCAAGTAAAGTTTGTGGAGTAACTTGGTGAGAGTTCGATCTAGGCTCGGCTGAGCAATCTTGTTTAGGTGGTGGATCCATGGACTGCAGTTGCAGAAGTAAGGTACGAGTCACAACAAGCTTACTGTAAGTAAATGTGATGTGTTGTTTCAGCTTCTCGTTGTCCTGGTGAAGTTGTGTCACCGAGTTGTTTTCTTACAGTAGGTTGGTAACGTAGGTCACAATGTTGCCAGAAAAGATGGAGCATTCGCATATGGTATCGTATGTTGCAGTGGAAACAGAGTGTTGGACATACTTGCGGGTGCACAGTATGCGAGTGTTCATAGAATGGTGGAGCACTGAATCCTCTATGACATTCGGAGATAGTTTGTAATGAGACAAAAAATCCAGACCGATGATTGGTTCATTGATGTCAGCAATGTACGACGTCCACAGAAAACGTGGAGAAGGAGATGGGGTCACCTTAACCTTTACTGAGCCTGAGGTAGGTAACGTCATTACATTGACAGATCGTAGAAGTGACTTCATCTGTGAAGAAGCGGGTGGAGCCATCAAAGTAGATATGATCAACATGTCAGTACCAGAGTCGATCAGAAAAGCTAGACGTGATGCAATGTCAGCCACATAGAGGTGACCACTCGGCCGGGCAGGCAAGTGAATGGGGTATAATGTAAGAGGATGCCCGTTATGTTCCCGTCAGGACTTGGCGTCTCTTAGTGCCTCAGGTCAGTGTTTGGGTGTTGGCATGGCAATCTGCACTTCTTGGTGTCATTGCCAAACACTTTGTGGTACATGCAGAAAGCGTGAGCAGAGTGAGGAGCAGGTTGAGACTGCAACAGTGGGGGTAGCTTGTCCTCATTGATTTGTTCCTGTAAATAGACCAGTACATAAGTTACATGGGTGATCCTGGAGTGCTCGGACATAGGAGAGAGTGAGCTGATGCTGCCAGGAGAAGCAGACGAGGTTAAGGTGGAGTGAGCCCTGCCTCAGCAAGCCAAAAGTTGGTATGTAGGAACAGCTGTGCCGATGAATGGTGTGGAATGAACCAGCTGACGTTGCCGCAGCAGCGAATACAACTGGTTAGCAGTGCGTAGGCGGGGTCCGATGGACTTGAACGAGTGTGGTAACAGATGGATCTGTAGATCGGTAGGTACTTTGGCAGACCACACAGCCCATAGCATAGCGTGAGGCATGGTGTGCGCATTCATGAGCAATAGAAGGCAGCGCCGGAGTTGTGAGGGGGTGCGTTTCCCCAGGTGGTCCTCATAGAGAATCTTGATTATTAATTCTTGTGGTGAGCAGGCAGGTCATTCCAGTACAGTCTTCTTTGGAAACTCATATTTTGATGCAGGTGGCGGCAAAAGGAGCAGGTCACAAATCAAATCAGAGTGGTCGTGGAGATGTGTGATGAGGCAGAGGAACTTTGAATTGTCGTGAGACACACGATGTTCCTGGAACAGATGCTCGACGAGGGTGAACCACGATGCCGGGTTGTCCTTGTATAAGGGCAGTAGCTTTGGCAGATGGGCAGGAGTGGATGATGATGGTGGCTTAGGTGTCTGCTGGGATAGCGGCTGAACTGAGGTTAAGTCAGAGGCTGGCGCAGAAGGCCTCGATTTAAATCAGGCAAGCGAACCCATCATAGCAGCAAATGGGATAGTTAACTATGTGTCATGAAAACACGGCACAGCAGGCACGGACAGTACCGTAGAAATGGGTGGATGCACGGCACACGAGAGGGGCCCAGAAACACTGGACCGTGAGTGATGAGTGCCGGATGGAAATGACTCACTTCCGGAACAGGGCGACAGACCATCGTGGCTGACACAGGCAGTGCTGTGGGAGGGGCAGGTGGTTGAGCAACCGGGAACCGGGACCCCTGTAAGTGAGGGGGGAAGGGGGGGGGTGTTGAAAATGTCACCCGCGTGGAAACTATCTGATGCATAACATGCCTGTAGTGCATGTGGCAGGTATCTGAGGCGAGGTCAGGTGTCCACGTTATGCTAAACACTGAATTGTGCATGTAAACTAGACACAACTGGAACACCACATGTGCAGAAGTCCTTGAAACACTCAATCTGAAGAAACACAATTTGAAATATTGTTCAGTTCACATTTCACTGTCAGATGGGTGTAATCTGGTGACATGAAGCCCAAGTCCATTGTTTGCTCTAATGGTGTAGTTGTTGACCGTTGAAAATTAATGGGGTTAGCACATGGCATTGATTGAGATCACAAATCACTGTGAGTAAATGATGAATACACAATTGGCGAGGAAACAACAAAACACGGTGAGCGGAGCTGTGCTTCCACATATTTGACCAAGGCATTGTTTGGCGTGGTCATTGCATAGTGCGTATAACCTGTTGAATAAACACTGATGCGGAAGATGTGAAACACAAACAAACTGCGGGGTCACGACTATGGGAACAGGATCGGTAATCGGGATATATAAAATTTAATTCCCATATATGTCATAGCTTGTATAT
Source organism: Schistocerca americana (assembly GCF_021461395.2). Lineage (NCBI taxonomy): Eukaryota > Metazoa > Arthropoda > Insecta > Orthoptera > Acrididae > Schistocerca > Schistocerca americana. Next base: position 52,534,048 of record NC_060121.1, on the reverse strand, counting down.
ATTTACACTTGACACTGCTTCTGTACAGAATGAAGTATAACAAAGAACTGAGTAAAGTAAAGTTGAGACGGAGGCTCAACAGAGCACTTAGAGTTCACAGATATTAAATTTTGTGGTCAATACAGACTATCGACACCACAATTTTAATGAGAGGTGCATTTTGGACTTTCTTGGCATTGTATAATTATTCTTTGTTGTTACAATTAAACATTTCCTATTTACATATTATGACATGGAAATTAATTACCATAACGGTTCCAAACTAGGCAGCATTACTGTCAAGGACATTGGGAAGAGAAATAATGTAGAATCAATGTAACTGAAACAGTTTTGATGTGCTGCTATAGTACATCCTACCATTACATAGCAGTACCATTACTGCTATGAAAGGGGGTTCTGTATTGCACTCCTCAGTGTCCAGAAGAGTCTGAAAGCACAGGATTGTATTCTGCACAGCACAACAAAGCATGTTCTTAGGTATGCTACCTACCTCTCTCAATATGCTGTGCTTCAGATCAGCAAATGTGTAAATCCTGTCCTACAGGTAGTCCCATAGCCAGAAATCACAGGGAGTGAGTTCAGGTGATCATGTCAATAAAGAATTTGGAAACAATTGGTGATAATTTGATCATTTCAAATGTGCTTTGGAGAAACAGGTGAACTTCATGAGTCATGTGCAGTGGAACTACATCTTACATGAAAACTGTTGAGTTCATTACCCCTCTCCTATAGTGCAGGTATGATGTTCTGGCAAAGCATAAAGCATCTGGCATCACAAGGATACATCATGTAGAGTGCTAATGCAGCTGGTTATAAAGTACTGTTAGTGTTGAGGATCTGCACCAGGTCAAACTATAGGAAGTAACATCAAACTAGTTTAGAGGCAGGCTGCTAGGTTTGTAACTAGTAGATTCCAACAACACGCAAGTGTTACAGACATGATTTGATAATCCAGATGGGAATTCCTGGAGGGAAGGACCATGAAGGTGACGTATGGTAAACTAGGGATCATATGAAGGTATATAGAGAGTAGAGTAATCCTTCCCCCCTCTAACTATCTGTGAGTGGATCAGGAATGGAAACGACTAGTAGTGATGCAGGGTACACTCTGCCATGCACTGTATGGTGGCTTAAGGAGTATGTTTATAGATGTGGATCTAAATTTAGAACCTGTCTCACTCCCTGCTCAACCATTTATTCCTTTTCATGCCTCTTGATTTTTATAACTGCCATTTTGTTTTTGCGCAAATTTTAAATAAGCTTTTTGCTCTTTGTATTTTACCCCTACTACCTTCAGAAGTTCAGAGCATTCCAGTCAACAGTGTAAAAAACTTTTTCCAAGTCTACAAATGCTGTGAATATAGCTGTGTATTTCATGAACCTCTCTCCTAAGAGAAGTTGTAGGGTCAGTATAGCCTTTCATGTTGGTGTATTCATCTGGAGTCCAAACTGATGTTGCTGATGGATTGCTTCTATCAAGTTTCCCATTATTTTGTAAATTGTTTGTTCAGTATTTAGTAACCATAATTTATTAAACTGAGAGTTCAGGAATATTCACAACTGTTAGAACCAGCTTTCTTTGGGATTGAAAGTATTACATTTTTCTTGAGGTCAAGGGTATTTCGTGAGTTCCATAAATCCTGCACACCAGATGGAGTAGTTAAGTTGTAGATGGTTCTACTTAGGCTATCGGTAGCTCCTGAAAGTTTGTGGCCTCAACATGTGACAACCTAATGTACCCAAACCCTCCACCCAACAGTCTCCATCCCCTCTGTCATATTATTTCCTCCCTATTATCCCCCACTCTCTCTGTGTGCTGCCCTCTGCCAGTGCACCTGCCATCTTTCCACTTCCCTGCTCCACTCGTTTCTTGCTCATTTCTGCCCCTTCCCTCCCTGCTCCACAAGCTACAAGCTCCCAACACTGTGCTTGGTCCCTGCACACTCCACCAGACAGTGCTCTTCTCTCTTAACCCATGCACTACTTGTCCCTTTGCCCCCCCCCCCCCCCCCATCCCTTTGTCCCCACCACCTCTCTATTGGCACCCCTCCCCCTGCCATTGGCACCCCCACCCCCACACCAGTTGGCAAACCCCACCCCCCTCCTGTATTACTACAATGGAATGGTCAGACATTGCTTTTAATTATACCACCATACTGAGGATGTGAGAAAATGCATTGAGCATAGGAATGGCATTTCCAGAGTGTGAGTTCAAGCAATATGAATTCACAGAATGCAGATAAACAGACATGGGGCTATGCTGGCCAGATGAGGCATGTAATGTTGCTAGAAGTGTAATAGTTACTCCAACGTGGCTAGTGGAATGGGGCTACAGCTGGCAGTAAGAGACTAAAATTTCGAATGAGGGGGAAATGTGAGTGATGGTAGCCACTGTGTGGTTTGCATAGCACTGAGGGGGGGTGAGAAGGTGAAGGGGCAGTGGCCTGGACAGAGTGCATGGCACATGACTTGAAGATATTGGCAATAACAGGAATTTGACTGTTGAATAAGGTCACAAAGTCATTTACCAATGCAGAATGAGACTTCATGGTCACCATTTCAATAGATACAACAGGGAAAAAGAAGCAGGCAATCACTCTCTTGAGAATCCATAACAAGTAACACATATGGCTGTTTTTTGAGAGGCCATGTAGGTGTGTTTGTAACTTTGACACTGGTAACAGCACATTGTGTTCAGAATGTACACTTGTACTGCAGTGACTTCATTGACTGCTTTTGATCTTTGATAAAAGCACTACTCTATCAAATGTGAGAAAAACCACCAACAACCTTTTTCATTAACTGATGGACTACAGTGATGCCCTGTCAGACAGGTAAGTTTGGATTTCTCCCTTGGTCAGACCACTGAGCAGCCTAGTGCGAACAATATCACAGGAGTCAGTCAGTGTTCAACACGCCTCGACATAAATAGGATTGCCCTTTAGGAGTGAAGCTGCATGCAGCTGTTGGGTTTGAAAACCACAAATGGTGTCCATAATCAAAGTGCCATCACACAAACAAGAGCAGGATTTCACAGTGCCTGTAATTGCATCAATACGTTTCTGAATAATAAATGGATTAACTGTAGCAGAGGACTGACCTCCTCCAGTATGTGATCCATTTTCAAATAGGGTGTATCTGGGAGATTCCAAGAATCTTAGCCTTATTCTGTTCACTTTTACAGGACATAGACTCAGATGTAAAAGTTTTCCTTTTTCCCTGTTGTATCTGTTGAAATGTGACCATGCAGTCTCATTCTGCGGATGTCTCATGTATCTCAATTAGCGGGCGATGTAAGAGAGCTGGGTGAACGGGGAAAGTGCCTTACCTCATCACTCATGAGTTGAGTTGTTGGTTAGTTGAAAACAATGTGTTTTACCATCTGGAGCTAACAGTGCCATTCTTGCTACGCCTTGCTCCATGAAGGACATAGCCATTCAGACTTGGTACCTCAGATTCAGCACCACAGTTGTAAAATTGTGCAGTATTATAGTAGCATGCTCTCGTCGTCGTCGTCGTCGTCGTCGTCGTCGTCGTCATCGTCATCCTCCTCCTCCTCCTCCTCCTGCTGTGCGACAAACCACCAAATCTTCACCCAAGCAGCAAAATGACTTTATATACAACTGGAAGGCCAGAGAGGACAGAAGGAATACTCCTATGAGCCAACAAACACCTGAGTCTTTATCTGCCAACTGCAAAGTCTCTGAGAAATCGAACAAAGACAAATGGTCCTCACCTTCCCCAACTTGGAGATCCCCTTTCACTGTGTTGACACTTGATAACATCACACGGTCAACCTCCATTTTGTCATGATACCCTCATCCAGCCGACCTCAATTTTGCTGGTGTACATTGCCTACCAGTTCCACCCTCAAATACGCAGGCTGATCCAATGAGAATACTGACATCTCTGTAGATCTCATGGAACAGGATCTTCCAGCCTTTGCTCCCAGTAGCAATAAAGCAGCCATCGAGGTGACTAGCCTTCATTTGTTCCCTCTTCCCAATCCCCACTATGACTCTTCTCTAATGGAATGTTCAGAGCACTAAATCCAGAAAGGAGGAATTATGCCCTTGGAATTGCAGTGTCCACCTGTTCTCTACCTCCAATATACAAAATTGTATCCTTGTGACCATTTTGACCTCTCATATTTCCGTCTGGTCAACTCTGACCTTCCCCCAAGCCTGACATTCCATTCATGGGGAAATCATGTTGCTCATGTGGGATGACGTCCATAGCTAAACCATCTCACTAAACACATGGCTGTAGTCTGGTCCATCTGTGTTATACATCCTTGCTCTCGAATTTTCTCTTTTCAATGTCTGCATTGCTTCATCATTTGGTGCCACCAGAGCAGACTTCCTCCCACTTCTTGATCAACTTCCTTGCAACCTTTCTCCTGCTCAGTAATTTTATTTCACACCATCTCCTTTGGGGCTCTCCAGAACCTGTCAGAGAGGTGTTCCTTCTCAATATACCCATCCTCATCTGCTTCAACACACGAGCACCCACATTCCTTTCAGCCTCCACTCTCACCTATTCCAAACTCTCATTCTGCACTGTCCAGCTTGTCCTTCATTCCAAGTGGTCCATTCTCTCTGACATGTAGTGGAGTGACCATTTTCCATGCTCTATCCATTTGCTGTCTCCTACCCCACTTATATGTAAACTCAAGTGAACACTTTGTACGGCTGACTGGAGTCTTTATTCCTACCTGAAAAGTTACAACGAGCAATATTTCCCTAGTTACAATGAACAGATAATTTACCTCACGAACCTTACCCTCACAGAATGTTCCATAACTCGTGCTTCATCTTTACCACACCATGTCTTGGGCCCTTGGGGGGCTGAGGCATACTGCAATGCAATTTGCCTGTGGCAACATGCTCTGTCTTTTTAATGCTCATTTTGTGATGGGAAACTGCATTTGTTATAAGCAGTTACAGGCACAGTGTCGTTGCACTCTTCAGAAGAGCAAAAAAGCTATCTGAATTTCATTTCCTAGTTCTTTTAACAGTTCCACTACCTCTTCCATAGTGTGGAGCAACCTCTGTTGGCTCTCTGGGACTGAGGTCCATTCTGTGATTTCTGGCCTGATCATAGCAGGTAATGTCATTATGGACCCTGTACCTATCTCCATACACTATTCAAGCTCCACACTCCCCCTGCAGATTTGGGGATAAGAATAGGCCTGCGGTATTCCTGCCTGTCATAAGAGGTGACTAAAAGGAGTCTCAAATGTTTTGGCCCTTATGTGATGGTCCCCTCTCGGGTTTGACCTTCATATTTCAAAATTATTCCGAAGAGCGAGCCAATTGAGTAACAGCACATTACTTGGTGCATTGTGTCCATAGTGCATTGAGACCTTTAGCCAGCTTATTCGTCATCGCATTGCAGTCCCATCCGCTCTCCATCTCTTGGGCATGGATACTTTCCTGGGTGCGATTTCCACCATTTATTGTGCAGTGTAGCTTTCTGCACTGACGACCACCATGGAATACTTGTCACCTAATATACATCATGGTAGCCAGTCTGTTGTGGTGGGGCTGCAATGTACCCTGTTAGTTCTAGCACTCTGACAACACAGGGATCGCTCTACCACTGCGTGCGCCATTAACTCCCCGCGTATGCCAAGGAGTAGGTGCCTATCTCCCTGGGCATCGGGACTCATGACAATGGCCATCCTGCCGGGTGTTCCTTGCTGTGGTTAGGTGGCGCCCATGGGGAGGGCCCTTGGTTGGAGTGGGTGGCAACAGGGCAGATGACCCGCAATGAAGTGGAGTCTGTCATCTGTCGCTGGTCCTCAACCAGCAGTCTCAAAGCAAGGAAAGCATCAGTTCAGCGCCAGAAAATATGATCCAAACTCATTCCCCTCCACACCATGAGAGGAACATCAGGCTAAAGAACGGCATGAGCCATATTTGCCCTGATTCTTACTTTTTATGTGTTATGATGGGGAATCTTGGCCCCCATGAAGCCTCAGTTCATTGTCGAATGTTTAGAAGACATATAAGGGTAGGTGAATGGTTTGTCTAAGATGTGTTCAGGGTCTGCCCTAATTTGGACCTTATCATCTGCTCAGTCAAGGACGCTCCTCGCCTGCAACCACCTGGATGATGTTCCTGTCACCATAATGCCCTATAAGAGTCTCAGCCTCGTCCAGGGTCTTATCTTTCACAAATACATCCTTCTGCAGTCCGATGATGAGTTGTGCACTAACCTTGAGTGACGAGGTGTTCTTTCCATCCGGCACATATACAGGGGCTCGAAGGAGCCACCGGTCCCTTCATCTTGGCTTTCAAGTGGGACACCTTACCCGAAAAGATCAATGTGATGGTGTACCAGTGCGATGTCCTATCATACATCACTCCCGCTATGCAATGTTTCAAGTGCTATAAGTTTGGACATATATCCTCCAACTGTAATTCCAGCCTTATATGCCACGATTGTGGATGTCCTTCTCATCCTGATGCTACATGTGCTCCCACTCCCGTCTGTGTCAACTGTGGGGGCCCCACTCCCCTTGCTCGCCAGCGTGCCCAGTTCTCCAGAAGGAATGAAAAATAATGGAATACAAGACCCTGGATTGTGTGACCTACACAGAGCCTAAGAAAAAGTTGGAGTGGTTAAACCCAGTCTGCATGGAATCTTCATATGCTGTCGCAACCGCACAATTTTCCCGTTCCTCAGTGACGCCACTTGTGGGTGACCATGTGGGTCACAAGACCACACCTGCCTACTCAAGGGTGGGGGCTCCCCATCTCACTGTTGCTCCCACACCTCCATCTTTGGGTGCAATGCCTCCCCAACTGTCCGGGCCGCCGGTCCCCACATCTGAGCTGAGGGAGTGCCCCCCCTCTCTGGCCCGTCTCAAATGTACAGGGTCCTTTGGGGCTCTACCCTACAAGGTGCCACACCGTGTACAAGCAGAAGTTAGCCAGTGGCTCAAGGAGCCACAGGCTACAGGTCGAAGGGCTTCCCGCTCTTCATCCTTACCTGATGCTGCTTTTGGGAAGCCCTTCCAGCTAGCTCTGAAAGAGCGGCAGGAGGACAAACTGAAGACAAAGAAGAAGAAACAACCCGTTCCACCGAAAGAGGTTCCGGTGGTCCCCACACCACCACCACCACCACCACCACCACCAGTTCCACCTCCGAGGAGCTTCTAGTGTCCCCCAAAGATCTAGCTCTCGCTGATGCCTCTGATAAAATGTTCCTAGCAGTTAGCACCTCACTAGTGACAGCAGCTGACTCTAGGGAGTAACCTACATTCTCCAACCATTCATGCCTTCACAGAACACAGAAAGCGTTATCCTCCAGTGGAATTGCAGTGGTTTTTTCCACCACTTGGCTGAACTATGACAGATTTTGAGCTCGACACCTGCCCTGTGTATTGCCCTCCAAGAAACCTGGTTCCCAGAAATGTGGACCCATGCCCTGTTTTGGCTATGAGGGTTTTATAAAAATCAGACGGACTACAGCAGGGCATCAGTTATTCTATGTCTTTATGTTCTTACCTCTGTTTACTATCAATCAGTGCCTCTTCGTATAGCTTTAGAGACTATTGCTGTTAGGATAAGGACAACCTTGGATATTACCATCTGTAATTCTACCTTCCTCCGTATGGTGAAGTACCTCTTAATGAATTGGCTGTTCTGGTTTCCCAACTCCCAGCACCATTCCTCCTGTTGGGGGACTTCAACGCCCATAACCCCTTGTGGAGTGGCACCGTGATTACTGGCTTGGGTAGAGTTGTCAAGAATCTTCTCTCTCAGCTCGACCTCTGCCACTTAAATACAGGAGATCCCACGCAATTCAGTGTGGTTCATGGCACTTATTCGGCCATTGACCTCTTGCTTTGCAACTCAGGACTTTCACCTTTTGTCCACTGGAGCGTTCGTGATGACTTGTATGGTAGTGACCACTTTCCGATCTTCCTGTCTCTACCCCAGTGTCACACTTCTGGACGTCTGCCATGATTGGCCCTTAATATGGTTGATTGGCTGTCTTTCACATCCTCTGTCACTGTTGACACTTCAGCATGTGGCGCTATTAATGTGGTGGTAGAGCAGGTCACTTTGTCGATTGTATCAGCTGCAAAACATGCAGTTCCTCTTTCTTCTGGGTGCTCTCAGCGTAAAACTGTACCTTGGTCGCCGCCAGACTTCCCTGAGGCCATCAAAGAGCGTAGATGGGCCCTCCAACAACATAAGTGGCATCTATCATTGGAGACACATTATTTTTAAGCAGCCCCGTGCCCATGTCCATCACCTAATACAAAGACGGAAGCAAGAGTGCTGGAAGAGATACAATTGGTCCTTGTACCCCTGCCCCCCAGGTGTGGAGCCAGATTCGCCACCTTTATGGTTACCCGACACCACTGGGGCTGCCTGGGATTTCAGTAAATGGAGCAGTGTGCACCGACTCTGGTGAAATCGCCGAGCATTTTGCCAGGCATTTTGCTCGGAGTTCTGCATCTACAAATTATCACCTGGCTTTTCGTTCACTGGAAGGGAGGGGGGGGCAGAATGACAGCACTAGTCTTTTACATCACACCGCCCTGTGCCATATAACGCTCCTTTTACTGAATGGGAATTCCTCAGTGCCCTTGCACATTGCTCTGACACAGCTCCAGGCCCTTACCTAATTTACTCCAAATTTTATCAAACATCTGTCTCTGGCCGCACAGTGTCAGATTCTGTATATCTTGAATCGCATCTGGAGTGAGGTAGTTTCGTTCCAGTGGCAAGACAGCGTCATCGTCCCAGTGTTGAAACTTGGGAAGAACCCTGCAGCATTGGACAGCTACCGCCCCATTAGCCTCACCAACGTTCTCTGCAAACTACTTGAACAAATGGTGAGCTGGAGGTTGTGTTGGCTCCTGGAGTCTCGGGGCCTTCTGGCTCCATCCCAGGGTGGTTTCCACCGAGACCGCTCAACGACAGATAATTTGGTGTGCCTTGAGTTTGCTGTCCGAATGACATTTTCCATGCGCCAGCACTTGGTAGCCATCTTTTTTGACTTACAGAGAGCCTACGACACGACCTGGCACCACCACATCCTTGCCTGACTGCATGAGTGGAGTCTCCATGGCTCGCTCCCAATTTTTATACAGAACTTTCTGGCCCTATGTAACTTCCGTGTTCAAGTAGGAGGCTCCTTTAGCTCCTCCCATATCCAAGAGAATGGGGTCCCGCAGGGCTCTGTATTGAGTGTTCCACTGTTTTTAGTGGCTATAAATGGCCTAGCAGCAGCTGTAGGGCCGTTAGTGTCACCCTCCTTATACGCTGACGATTTCTGCCTTTATTTCAGTTCCCCAGCCATCAGTGCTGCTGAACGGCGACTACAGGGAGCCATTCAGAAAGTGCTGTCATTGGCTCTCGACCATGGGTTTCATTTCTCTGCCCACAAGACCTGCGTTTCGCACTTCTGTCGGCGACTGACAGTCCATCCTGACCCTGCCCTTTTACTTTATGGCCATCTACTATGGGTAGTCGAAACGTATTGCTTTTTAGGACCGGTTTTCGATACCCAACTTACACAGCTCCCCCTCATTCGTCAGCTTAAGCGAAAGTACTGGCGGCATCTTAACGCCTTCTGCTACTTCAGAAACATCACTTGGGGGGTGGATTGCTCAACATTGCTGCGGCTCTACAAAGCCGTAGTTCAGTCACGACTCAACTATGGGAGTGTAGTGTACGCTTCATCAGTGCCCTCAGCATTGATGCTGCTCAATCCTGTGCACCACTGTGGGGTCCGTCTAGCGATGGGCCCGTTTTGAACGAGTCCAGTGGCCAGTCTACTAGTGGAGGCTGGAGTCCCTCCATTGTGCATAAGGCACCGCCAACTGCTCACCCACTATGCAGCACACACCCATAGCTCTCCTCAGTATCCAAATTACTGTCTTTTGTTCCCAAACTCTGTGGTTCATCTCCCAGAATGGCGGTCTCAGTCAGGGATAACGATCACCGTATTTGTCTGTGCCCCACTGTTTGAACCCGAGTCCTTTCCTTTCCAGCATCTTGTGCGGGTCCATGCAGACATGCATCCGTGGTGTGTGCCTCATCTGAAACTACAACTGGACCTATCGTGTTTTCATAAGGACTCTGTTCCTCCTGAGGCACTCTGCAGTCACTTATTATTGATCCTTGACTGGTGGCTTTCTGGTTGATGGTCGTGCAGGCTTTGCCTATGCTCACTCGGCCCATGTCAAACAGCACTCCTTGCCAGATGGCTGCAGTGTCTTCACTGTCGAGTTGGTGGCCATCTCTCGTGCCCTTGACCATATTCGTTCCTGCCCCGTTGTGTCCTATATGGTATGCAGTGATTCGCTGAGTGGTTTACAGGCCATTGATCAGTGCTACATACGCCAACCTCTGGTAGCTTCTATCTTGTCTGTTTATCCCCTAGAACAATCTGGTAGGTCAGTAGTCTTTGTGTGGGCCCCAGGGCATGTTGGAAGCTCAGGAAATGAGCTCACTGACAGACTGGCCTCGGGATTTGGGATGCCGAAAGGCGCAGCTTAGTTACGCCCAATAAACCCCACACCATCAATTAGAGCAAAAATGAGTGGAAGTCTTGTCTGCGGGCTTCTTGCAGGGACTCTGTGGTCCTCTGCCGCATTCACATTGCCCACACTTGGCTGACATGTGGCTATCTTCTCTGGCGTGAGGCCCCACCATGTTGTTGCTGCGGTTCACATTTGACAGTGGTCCACCTTTTGGTTGACTGTCCACATCTTGTAGCTCTAAGACGGAATTTTAATCTCCCTGACTCCCTTTCTTCTATTTTAGGAGACGATGCCTCCATGGCTAACTTGGTTTTACATTTTTTACATGACTCTGGTTTTTATTCTTTGGTTTAAGTTTTATTTCCTGTCTTTTATCTCCCTGTGCTTTCTACCATAGTCCTCTTAGGTTAGAGATTTTAATGTGTTGCAGAGTGGCTAGCTCATGCTTTTTTATCCTCGTGATCAGGCAGCCCAGGTCATCTGCTCTACTGTTTGAAGCTCTTATCCCTGTTTCTTGTATGTCTGTGCTTTTCTTGTCTTCTGTTGTCCCTGGTGTGTTCAGCTTTGTGTTTTTTTTCTTTTTGTCCCTCTCAAACTCCTGTGGTGTCTCTTGTATGTTTTCCCTTTTATCCCTAGGACTTAGTTCAATGAACAAGGGACCGATGAGCACGTAGTTTGGTCCCTTTAAACTTCAAACCAATCAACAAAACTCCCCCCACTAGCATAAAGTCTTCCACCATTAGAAATGAGTGGAAGAGGCTAGGGCGCTACCCTTCTCTTCTCAGAATGATGAATGCTGCATTTATTATGAGGTAGCTAGACCGTGCTCTCACTTCATCCAGATCTTCTGCTCCAGGGCTGGACGATGTTAACATTCAGATGTTGCAGCATCTTTCTCTCCCAGGTAAGCACTTTCTCCTTCAAACATACAATCACATTTGAGCAGATAACATGTTTCCCAGATGCTGGCATGAAGTCACTCTCATTACCTGTACCCAAGCCTGGTAAGGACAAACTCTTTCCTTCCAACTACTGCTCTATTTCCCCTCACTATCTATGTTTGCAAGGTGATAGAATGTATGATATGTGGTTATCATGGCTCAAATCTCCCATTCAAACATGCCTTTTTGCAGTTGACCATTTCTTCACTTTGTCGACCAATGTCACAAACAGTTTTCTTATGAAATGTTAGATGGTGGCCATGTTTTTAGATTTTGAGAAAGCATATTATACCTGCTGGAAAGATAGTTTTCCAGGTATGTGTGTATTTAAGCGTTGTCACTCACCTTCATCCAGAAGAAAAGCGTGCATCAAGGCTCCATCCTGAGTGTCGTCCCTTTTGCTATAGCCAGTAACCACCCTATTATAGCCTGTCTCCTGCCAGACTTCTCCAGTTCTCTTTTCATCGACAACTTTGCTATCTATTGCAATTTTCCATGGACTTTCCTCCATAAGTATCATCTTCAGCCATATCTTGATCTTTTTTATTCATGGGAGCATTGACAATGGCTTTAGTATTTCCACACACAAAACCATTTGTATGAATTTCTAGCAGTGCAGTTGGTTTCTTCCTTAGTCTTTACATCATGGACATGTTGCTCTTTAATTCACTGAAACTATAAGATCTGTAGGGTGCGTGCTAGATGAAAAACTTTCATGTTTCTACCACATTTCTTACATGGCTGCATGCCATATCCAATCTCTTTACATCTACATACGTACCCTGTATGCCACTGTATGGTGCATGGCAGATGGTACACTGTACTAAAACTAGTTGTTTCTTTTCCTGTTCCACTTGCAGATACAGTGGGGTGAGGAGTGGAGGGGGGAGGCGGCTATGTGCCTCTGTGTGAAACCTGATTTCTTGTACCTTATCTTTGTAGTTCTGATGCAAAATGTATGTTGGCAGCAGTAGGATCATTCTGGAGTCAGCTTTAAATACTGGTTTCAAAACTTTCACAGTAGTGTTCTTCAAAATGAATGGCTTCTCCCCTACAGTTATTCTCACTTGAGCTGCAAAAGCAGATCTGTAACATTTGCATGCTGACTGAACTTATCAGCAACAAATCCAGCAGTGCCAATCTGAATTGCAACGTCTTCTTTAAATCCAGCCTGGTGCAGATCCCAAACACTCAAGCAGTTCTCAAGAATAGGACACACTAGCAGTGTGTCTCCTTTTCAGCTGAAATATGCTTTCTAAAATTCTCCCAATAAACTGAAGTCAACCATTAGTATTCCCTACCACAGTCCGCACATGCTTTTTCCATTTCATACTCGTTCACAACATTGTGCCCAGATATTCAGAGGATGTGACTATATCAAGCATGACACTACTAAAGTTGCAATCGAACATTATAGGCTTATTTTTCCTTCTCATCTGCATTAACTTAAGTTTTTCAACATTGGGAGACAGCTGCTATTCATCACTCCAACTAGAAATTTTGTCTACGTCGTCTTGTCTCAAGCTACAGTCACTTACCTTGACACCATCCTGTACATCACAGCATAATCAGTGAACAGCCACAGGTTGCTTCCAACCATGTCTGCGAGACCATTGATGTATGTAGAAAATAGCAACAGTCCTATCACTCTTCCCTGCGTCTCTCCTATTGTTACCACCATCTCTAATCAGGACTTGCCATCGAGAAAATCTTACTCAGTTCTAGTACTTAAAAATCCTTTCAGCTATTCATATATGCGGGAGCCTATTCCATATTCACGTATGTTTGTTAAGTCTGCATGTGGTCCATGCCAAATGCTTTTCGGAAATCTAGAAATATGGAATCTGCCTGTTGGTCTTCATCCATCGTTTGTAGTATATCATGTGAGGAAAGGGCAAGCTCAGTTCTGCATGAACGATGCTTTCTAAACTCAAGCTGATTTGTGAATACAAACTTTTCAGTGTCTAGGAAATTTATTATATTGAAACACAGAATATGCTCTAGAATTTTGCAGCAAATGATATTAAGTGTTTTGTTCTATAATTTGGTGGATCTGTTATTTTACCCTTCTTATATACAAGAGTCACCTGCGTTTCCTTGCTGTCACTTGGCACTTCACATTAGTCAAGAGATTCATGATAAATATAGACTGAGTAAGGGGCCAATGACACTGAGTACTCTTTATAAAACCAAAGGGGGGTTCCATCTGGACCAGGTGAGTTATTTGTCTCCAACTCTTTCTGTTGTTTCTCTATGCCAGGGATGCTTATTACTGTCATCCATGCAGTATTCCATAAATTGGTCAAATATTAGTACATTCTCCTGTGTGAACAATTTATTAAATGTGGCATTTAAAACTTTCAGCTTCCTTTTGCTGTCTTCTACTGCCAAACCAAACTGGTCAACAAGTGCCCGAATGGAAGCATTATATCCACTTAGAGATATTACGTATGAGCAGAATTTCTTCATGTTCCATGCCAGGTCTTCAGCCAAGGTATGATGGTGATAACTGTTCTATGCTTCACGCGTAAACCTTTTCATAATGCCCTACGTGTTCTAAGTGGTACTTCCTCGGGACTGGATTGAACCACCTTCCTCCATTTTTACTAACCCATTGTCAATTCAGAACCAGACTGCGGTTGTTTCATTTATGTATCTGCACATCCCTCCATCTTATGCTGTCTTTCTTAATGTAGTCCACCATCATGGAATCCTTTTGACGACTGTCACCTATTAAAGTAGCCCACCCAGTTGAGAGCCTCCATGCAGAATCTGCTGAACTTCTGCTGCCATACTGTTGTCCTCTACAGGTGAGTGTGTGTGTGTGGGGGGGGGGGGGGGGGGGGGGCGGCATTTGCCTCCCATGCCTGGCCACCCATCTTCTACCTTGTTCTTCAATGATTCCCTTGACCGCCAGTATGGGGGTGCATCCTCCTCCTGTTACCTCTCGGTGTTTGGTTTCGGCTATTGCTCTGGCAGCTTAACTTCATGTTACTTGCCACTTTCATGATGGCTGTAAAACCTTCACCATCTTGGCTTCATGCAGCAGCCTATGTACATCTATAACTTGATTCACTTCCTAAGGAAACTACTCTGCATTTGATCTATTGTTGTAAGTTTCTTGATCTTCACACAGAACTTAGCAATAGTACCATCATGTACACTGATGGGCTCTAAAATTGACGATGGTGGTGGATGTCCCTTCATAATTTCCACCAAGCATTTTTGGTACTGGATTCCAGAACATTGCTCAATATTTATAGCAGAGCTCTTTGCCCTCTATCAGTCCACCCAGCATATTTTGCGAGACAGGCTTTTTAATTGTCATATGCTTAGATTCTTTCAGAGCCTCTGTGCACTGTACACGGTTCATGCCTTAGTGCAACTGGTCCAGGAAAGCTTCCTGAGCCACTCTGATGCTTGTGGGCTCCTTGTCATGCCGGTCTGAAGGGAAATGATGCTGGTGACATTGCTGCCATGTCCGCAGTTCTCATACCTCGGTCATTGCCATCTGCTGACAGATGGTGCACTTTGGCACCACCACTGGTCTTCTCTTCATGAAAACAAGCCCCAGGAATCAAACTCCTCCCAGCAGCAAGGCCAACCTTATCTTGGCCATCTCATCGTGAGGAGATCTTTTTAGCTAGATTGTGGACTGAGAATGTTGTTTTAGAGACATTGCATGTCAAGGAGCCTAATTTTTTTCAAAATGCCATGCTTGACCATCTTTGACTTTGCTGAAATTTTATATGTAGAGTACCACATGCGTCATACTAACTTTGGTGAAATTTTAGATTCTCCAGTGGACAAATTTGAATAAGTTGCAGAAGTTTCCAATGTGCAGTAGCAGTTTTTTTGGCATTATGCCACCAAGTTTGTTCCCAGATAAGTACTGTTTTGACCTTGAGTGTTCTGTGGAGTGTCTCCTGTTGTATTTCGTGCATTCTGTGGTGGTGGTCAACAGCATTTTGGGAATCCATCATAAATTCCCAACCTATACCTAATACACAGATTTTCAGATTCACATTGGAATTAATTTTTTAATTAACTTAAATCAAAATGGATGTAATTGAACCAATTGATAATGATTATTCTATAGTCAAATGCAGTGTTGTTCATAAATTGTTGTCAAGATGCCACCATGGGTCATTTTATTCGAACAAAATTGGACTCATTTCTGTTAACAGCTTATCACACAAAGAAAAACTACTTATTATTTGCTGATCAGAAGTTGAGCTTATGTACAATGACCAGATCTGCTTGCATCACCAAAGAAATCACTGCCAAAAATATGAAATGAGCCAAAAGTCATGTTGCATTCCATTTGAAAAGCAGAATACCATTGTTGAAGGTGGTTTGTTAAAAGTTACTTTAGTCATCTCCAAGTAATTGAATAAAGTGATCAAATGAAAGAAAAGCCAGGTCAGAAAGTTAAATAAAGTGCAAAGCAAAATACATTTCTATGGCTGAGGCCCCATCAACTTCATCTTCAGATGATTTTGATCCAGATGCCTCATATAGTTTGGATGAAAGCTTTGGTGTTTTAGACACTTCTCCATTGATAATTTGAAGAGTAAGCCACAGAGACAAAACTGGCTACTTGAAACAAAAGATTGAATGTATGCAAAATACAATAGCAGAAATAATGTCTCTCTCTAGAATAACTGAAAACAGTGTACAATGTATCACTCTGCTGAGTGCAGTTTGTGTAATGATTACTGTGATCTTATCAAAGAAAAGAAAGCAAAAAATTTAAATATCCAGTAGATCAACAGAAGTTCAATTACTGACTATGGCCTTGAAAATATGGCCAATAAAGGAAATGCAAGTTTGGCGTTTCTGAATGCAGGGTCAAAAGAGCATGGAAAGTTACAGCAGAAAAAGGTAATAGTGCATTACTTGATACAGAGATTGGCAAACCATTGCCAGACGATGTCACTTACAGATTCAACAATTCCTATGAAGACGACGAAAACAACATGTTGTGTCCTGGCAAAAAAGACAGTTTCTGTTCAGTTTGGTGGTATTAAACTACAAAAACAGATCTGCTGTACAGTCATGCAGAGCTTTAAGTGGTATATTGCAGTAAATATGGGGCTGAAAGTAGTTTCTCCAAATTCTTCGCTTTTGAGCCAAAGTTGGGTGCAACTGTTGGTGTTACAGGCATGCATTCCATTTGTGCATGCGCTGTACACCAGAATGTTAAGCTCATGCTGCAAAGTCATATTATATGAAGGATGACTACAAAATGTTAATAGAAGTGCAGTGTTTGGTATGGATGCCAAGGACTGTATTCTGCATCATCATAAAAGCTGCCCTTTTGAACATGCTGTTAAACTTTACTTCCTGGGATGCACAGCAATTAATTGAATTCAAGCAATGGATTCACACTGCCTGCGAAGCACTAGAAACTAAAGTCTCAGCAGTGGAGAACGTTATATAAAAACTCGCAGGCATGATTTGTAAGCTGACACGTCATCACCTTGCGCAAAACATCAAAATGCATACTTGAGTCCTGAAGATTGACATAAAAGAAACAGAATTGATGGTTCTGATGGACTTTGCCAAAAACGACTCATTTGTAGTCCAAGATGCTGCCCAGGGGTACCGTTGGGATAATTTACAGGCACAGTACATCCATTTGTGGCTTATGATGTCAATCACATGCCCACCTTGCAAGTTGTTAACTGTTGCATGTTTTCTGATAAACTTCATCATGATAGTGTACTACACATGTTGAATAAATCTGTTGAGTATTGAACTTTTGGCGGCTCGAACAAATGTTACCTAATTTCAGTGATGGCTCAGCAGCACAATATAAAAGCTATAAGAACTTTGTGAATCTGTGCAACCGTCAATATTGAGTCTGAATGGAACTTCTTTGGAAATTTGGAATTATGAAAATGGGAAATCTCCCTGTGATGGATTGGTGACACAGCTAAATGGTTGGCTGCATCGGCAAGCCTCCAAAGACCTTCATCTAACCAAATATTAACCCCACAGGATCTCTTCAACTTTTTTTGTCAAAATATAAATAGAATTAAATATATTTTTGCCACAAAACCCGAAATTGAAGAGGGCAGAAAGATTCAAGAGGAAAGATGGTGAGAAAGCAGCACAGTAGCTGGTACTAAAGAGCATAACCAACTTGTGAAAGTTAACTCAAACACAATTTGTGTCTGTAAAATTTCTAATGACACAATATATCTAGTTGCCAGAATTTCTGATACCACTATTGTGTATTTGAAATTATCTTAGCTTTCCCTTAGTCAGTACATTGCCTGTATTCGTGACAACAAATGGTGGATTGGCAATGTTACTGATGTTTCAGTTGAAGAAAATGATGCATTGATAAAATTAATGCATCCGCCAGGTCCTGCTCATTATTTTATTGGCTGGAAATGTAAGACATACGTTGGATTCTGGACCAACAGCTGATTTGCAAAGTCCCAGCTCTTTGTCACTTTGTCTGGCCAACAATTTCAGTTTCCAAAAACTGTAATGCAGGATGTAGCTTGTAAATGTAACAGAATGGCAAGAAATATTACTATCAAGTAAAATTGAGGTGTGGACATCAGCCTGGGAACCATAAGAGATATCGAGTTTAGGCTTGATACCATAGGAGATAGACAGACACCCCCTGAAGGCTTTGGAACCTCCAATGAGAAAGCAAATTACAGGCTTGGGAACCTGGACTAAGAAATCCACCTGTGGCTGATACCACATGGCTATCGGCCGTGACCCCTATGGACTAGGGGTTGACAGTTAATGTTCTTGAACTAGTAGCAACAATGTCACTATGGACCATCAAATATAGAATACTGACAAATTCTCTATAAAAAGCATTAAAAGAAGTCTGAAGCAAAAAAAGACAGAATTTGAAGATAAAATAAAAGCTGTTATACAGAAATGCCCCTTCCTTTGATCTACATCTACATCTACATCCATACTCCGCAAGCCACCTGATGGTGTGTGGCAGAGGGTACCCTTAGTACCTCTATCGGTTCTACCTTCTATTCCAGTCTCGTACTGTTCGTGGAAAGAAGGATTGTCGGTATGCTTCTGTGTGGGCTCTAATCTCTCCGATTTTATCCTCGTGGTCTCTTCGCTAGGTATACGTGGGAGGGAGCAATATACTGCTTGACACTTCGGTGAAGGTATGTTCTCGAAACGTGAACAAAAGCCTGTACCGAGCTACTGAGCGTTCTCCTGCAGAGTCTTCCATTGGAGTTTATCTATCATCTCCGTAATGCTTTTGCAATTACTAAATGATCCTGTAACGAAGCACGATGCTCTCTGTTGCATCTTCTCTGTCTCTTCTATCAACCCTATCTGGTACAGATCCCACACTGCTGAACAGTATTCAAGCAGTGGGCGAACAAGTGTACTGTAACCTACTTCCTTTGTTTTCGGATTGCATTTCCTTAGGATCAGGTGTGGCTCGTGGTTTCTATACTGGGGAAGACTGCGGCATTTATCAGTCGGAGCCAATGTAGACCTCTGGTTATCCTACAGATTAGTCTGACATAAACAACTAAGAATTCAGGGGGAAGGGGTGGGCAGATCACTCTCTACCCATAATTTTACGAACTGTGCCTTCTATAATCAGGTATTAAATATCATTAGAAGCTAACTTTGAGTTAAAATCTTTGGTTAGTGTTTTTATACGTCATCATTACATTTTCTGTCACTTTGCAGCAAATAATATGAAAAGACGCGTTTCGGAGGGATCTTTAATGTGATGAATGTTAACTTTGTGGCTTTTTAGTATTTTTTGTGTTTTAAGTTCTAAATTTAAGGTGTTTATTGTAGTTTACCTCCAGCGCTCGAATTAAAATGTATTTTGTGGAATTATGTTTTTTCACCTTTGCGTGATACCAGTTTCCGTCCAGGCACTATCAGTACTATTTGTATGAAGAAGCTGAAACAGAAAAATGCATTTTTCACTTCACAACCACACAACCACTCAGCTGCATCGTACATTGCTCTATTAAAACTGTGTTTATATCCTTGCCTAGATTTGCACTATTTCTGTTCTTGATTGATCATTAGATTGGGTCTGTGTGCACCAAGTTCTTTCACTTGCATCCTATGGCCGTGTTCAAAGTTTTTACCTATTAAATTGCACACTGAATTCATATTGCACTGGTTTCACACTCGCAGTATGTCGCATACATTCACAAGCAAGTAAAACTCACTAAAATCTTGCAAAATACACTCTGAAAAAGAAACTTGCTAATATCACATGCTATCAAACAAAAGCAGTCAGCATCAACAAGCAAGGAGAGTAAAGTAACAGGACAAATTTCGCACACTTTGTCCTCTAATCGCTTATGAAACTCTCACTAGATGACAGTACTGTTATGTTACGGTAGTCTAGTGTACTCTGGCGGGATATTTGCAAACTTATTCTAAATGTGGATAAAATAGCTAATGGTAGAAACAAAACAACTATGTGAAACATTATCAAAACAATAGTACTAAACGTCGATTAATGACGCATCGAAGCATAGTAGAGATGTGCAGAGACAGAGATTGGATAGCAGAGTTTCGGCCACTCTACATTCCTTTATTACATAGATAGTGGAACGTGAAAAACGTGTGGTGGTTGGAATAACACCCTTAGGCTGCAAGCTCTGAGCCTTCGGGTCGCCCATAAAGAGCAGTATTATGTAGAAGCCACACTCCCAAACCGCTACTACATACAGCTTACGGACGTTCCAAGGCGCAGCCTAAACATTACTAACTGTTCGGAAAACATCTATCGATACAAACAGTTTCAAAAACGTTGACCGTCGTTATTTTAATCGGAATTGGAAATGTGCGAAATTCGTCCTGATAATTTAAATTATGTAATATGTTCTTGCAAAATTTACTTTAACATATATTTTGGGGCGGCTCCACCTCAGAGCCTTTAGTTACGAGCTGCGCCTGCTTAGGATTCTTCCAGTGAATCTGTCTGGCATCTTCTTTACCGACGATCAACTTTATATGATCATTCCATTCTAAATCACTCCTAATGCGTACTCCCAGATAATTTATGGAATTAACTGCTTCCAAATGCTGACCTGCTATTTTGTAGCTAAATGATAAGGGATGTATCTTTTTATGTATTAGCAGCACATTACACTTGTCTACATTGAGACAGAATTGCCAATACCTGCACCATGCGACAATTCGCTTCAGATCCTCTTGCATTTCAGTACAATTTTCCATTGTTACGACCTCTTGATACACCACAGCATCATCTGTGAAAAGCCTCAATGAACCTCTGATGTCATCCACAAGGTCATTTATGTATATTGTGAATAGCAACGGTCCTATGACACTCCTCTGCAGCACGCCTGAAATCACTCTTACTTCGGATGACTTCTCTCCATTGAGAATGACATGCTGCATTCTGTTATCTAGGAACTCTTCAATCCTATCACACAATTGGTCTGATAGTTCATATTCTCTTACTTTGTTCATTAAACGACTGTGGGGAACTGTATCGAACGCAATGCGGAAGTCAAGAAACATGGCATCTACCTGTGAACTCATGTCTATGGCCCTCCGAGTCTCGTGGACGAATAGTGTGAGCTGGGTTTCACATGACCATCTTTTTCGAAACCCATGCTGATTCCTACAGAGTAGATTTCTAATCTCTAGAAAAGTCATTATATTCAAACGTAACATGTGTTTCAAAATTCTACAACTGATCGATGTTAGAGATATAGGTCTATAGTTCTGCACATCTGTTCGACATCCCTTCTTGAAAATGGGAATGACCTGTGCCCTTTTCCAATCCTTTGGAATGCCACGCTCTTCTAGAGACCTACGGTACACCACTGCAAAAAGGGGGGCAAGTTCCTTCGTGTACTCTGTGTAAAATCGAACTGGTATTATATCAGGTCCAGTGGCCTTTCCTCTTTTGAGCAATTTTAATTGTTTCTCTCTCCCTCTGTCATCTATTTCAATATCTACCATTTTGTCATCTGTGCGACAATGTAGATAAGGAGCTACAGTGCAGTCTTCCTCTGTGAAACAGCTTTGGAAAAAGACATTTAGTATTTCGGCCTTTAGTCTGTCATCCTCTGTTTCAGTACCATTTTGGTCACAGAGTGTCTGGACATTTGGTTTTGATCCACCTACCGCTTTGACATAAGACCAAAATTTCTTAGGATTTTCTGCCAAGTCAGTACAGAGAACTTTACTTTCAAATTCATTGAACATGGCCCTCCTCACATTCCATTTCGCTTCACATAATTTTTGTTTGTCTGCAAGGCATTGGCTATGTTTATGTTTGCTGTGAAGTTCCCTTTGCTTCCGCAGCACTTTTTGAACATGGATGTTGTACCACGGTGGCTCTTTTCCCCATCTCTTATGATTTTGCTTGGCACATACTCATCTAACGTATATTGTACAATGGTTTTGAACTTTGTCCACTGATCCTCAACGCTATCTGTACTTAAAACTTTTGTGTTGAGCCATCAGGTACTCTGTAATCTGCTTTTTGTCACATTTTCTAAACAGCAAAATCTTCCTACCTTTTTTAATATTTCTATTTATGGCTGAAATCATTGATGCCGTAACCACTTTATGATCGCTGATTCCCGGCTCTGCATTAACTGTTTCAAATAGTTCGGGTCTGTTTGTCACCAGAAAGTCTAATATGTTATCACCACGAGTCGGTTCTCTGTTTAACTGCTCAAGGAAGTTTTCAGATAAAGCACTTAAAAAAATTTCACTGGATTCTTTCTCCTTGCCACCTGTTATGAACGTTTGAGTCTCCCAGTCTATATCCGGCAAATTAAAATCTCCACCAAGAACTATAACATGGTGGGGAAATCTACTCGAAATACTTTCAAAATTATCCTTTAGGTGCTCAGCGACAACAGCTGCTGAACCAGGAGGCCTAGAGACATCCAATTACCATGTCTGAGTCTGCTTTAACCGTGACCTTCGCCAAAATTATTTCACATTTCGGATCTCCATCAATTTCCTTTGATACTATTGCACATCATATCACTATAAACACGCCTCCCCCTTCACTGTCCAGCCCGTCTGTGCGGTATACATTCCAATCTGAGTTTAGGATTTCATTACTGTTTACGTCTGGTTTCAGCCAACTTTCTGTGCCTAGCACTATACGGGTGTTGTGACCATTTATTAATGAGAGCAGTTCTGGGAGCTTTCTATAGATGCTCCTGCAGTTTACTATTAGCACATTAATATTGTTATTCCCTGTTGCATTTTGCCTACTCCTACCTTGCCGCGTCTCAGGAGGCATCTTGTCGGGCCTAGGGAGGGAATTCTCTAACCTAAAAAACCTCCATGTGCACTCCACACGTACTCCGCTACCCTTGTAGCCGCTTCCGGCGCACACCTGACCTATTCAGGGGGACCCTACATTTCTCCACCCGATAGCGGAGGTCAAGAAATTTGCACCCCTGATCTCCGCAGAATCGTCTGAGCCTCTTGTTTAAGCCTTCCACACGGCTCCAAACCAGAGGACCACAATCGGTTCTGGGAATGATACTACAAATAGTTAGCTCTGATTCCACCCCGCGAGCGAGGCTTTCCACCTTCACCAATTCCGCCAACTGCCTGTATGAACTGGGGCTGACCTCGGAACCCAGACGGCAGGAGTCATTGGTGCCAACATGAGCAACAATTTGCAGAGGGGTGCACCCAGTGCTCTCTATCGCCGCTGGCAGGGCCTCCTCCACATCTCGGATGAGACTCCCCGGCAAGCAGACAGAGTGAACACTGGCCATCTTCCCCAACCTTTCCACTATTTTCCTAAGGGGCTCCATCACCCACCTAACGTTGGAGCTCCCAATAACTAATAAACCCCTCCCCTGTGTGCCTGCTCGGACCTTGCTTAAAGAGCAGCCACATGTCCGCTCACAGGCAGAGCGGGCGATGCCACACGGCCTGCCTCCACATTTACCCTCTTCCTCGTGCGCCGCGAACGCCGCTGAACCCGCCACTCCCCTTGGGGAGAGGGTAGCCCAACTGCGCCCCGTACCTGCGAAAATGTCTTGACAGCAGGGGCATTGGGTGTAGCACGTAACACCTGGGGTGTACCTTGCGTTGCACCAGACTCCCCACTGCCGCTACAATCGGAGGCAGCAGCCTGAAGACGGCTGACCGTGGCCATCAACATGTTCAGCTGTTCGTGAACAGTGGCCAGCTCCTCCTGCGTCCGTACACAGCCGTCACACATCCTATCCATCCTAAGGTCATCTATCCTTAGGGAACGGTATGTCAGTGTTTGTCTATCAAATTAACTCTTATAGGAGATTAAAAACATTCTCTATCTGATGAGAAGGGATCTAGAATGTTTTTAGAAGACACTTTTTGCAACATGGGATTGAAAATAACAATTTTTAGCCTTTTTACAAAAATTGCAAACCTCACACTACATTTGTAAAGTAACAGAAAGAGCTAGCAATATCAAATGATAAATTATAAAAGAATAACATTCTGAGATACTATCCACAAAATTTGACATCTATTACTTAATTATTTAATTAGTTACATGCACCTTTGAACTATCAATATTTTAGATTGCCAATTTTTTAGGACAACTTTGATACAGTTTATCTACTTCTGGTGAACATTGAAATAATAATTATTATTACCATTAAATGCAGCACAGAAGTTGTATGAGCTAACTAATTTTCAAATTAAAAAGAAAGGAACCTGAAGAGATGTTAGGTCCTCAATGTTGGAGAAATCTTTGTCATTCTGTATGTGGTCAGTGTACAGTGTCAAGAAAACAACTTTATCTTGGCACGTATTCCACTGGAGAATCAAAAACTTAACCAAAGTCTGCTTGAGGCATGTGGTACTCTACATACAAAATATCAGCAAAATCTGAAATAGTTAAGCAAGGAGCCTTAGACCACTCTACACGGAACGATCCTTTAGCCATTGCTTTTTGATAAGTCATTGTGCTCATTGTTGTCAACCTCCGGCAGTTACCATTTCCTGACCGAATGCCCTCTTTATAAATGCTTATGTTATGTGTAATTTTGCCTTCAGAGCTACCGGCCATTTTAGTGAACAGTGCATGGTCTGTCGACTGTGTTTTACATTTTATCCATCATAGCATTATGGAGAAGGACATTTAATCTTTTGTTTGGGTCCTCTGCTGCCTGTGCTATGTATTTTATAGACTTCTCTCCTTGAAGCAGTCCTCATTCTAGCTCACTTCCATTCTGTCAGTTGGGCTTAGCTTACTAAATTTAAGGTTCTTTTGGTTATCAGTGATCTAAGGTTATAACATGGGTGCATAAGACATTAGTTTGTTTCTGTAAAGTATTTTGTACTTAAATTTCCTTATTATTTTCTTTTCTTGCATGTCATTTACAGTAAAGTAATGCTCACATCTAATTCTCTTTGATATGTTCATTAGATACGTTGGCCGAAATAAAATGAAATACCTGAGTGAAGCTGTGACATCAAGAGGGGTTCAGAGCTGCAGTCAGGTTAGGCTCAGTGGTGGCAGCACCTGCCAGCTGATCGATGAACTGCATGATGTTCATAATCGTAAGTATTTCAATAATTACATATATCATCAAGCAGCTGTATTTTTTCGAAATGTTTGCATTTGGTCTTTGCTGTCTTTCTAATGTTTAATTTTTTATTTGTTAATTTTTCTTAATCTTACTATTCATTTTCTCATTCATGTAATGATGTCTGGGAATTAAAAAAAATTTACAGATGGGAAATTAGGAAATCTGAATAAGTAGGAAGATAAACAGGTATTTGTTTTCTGTAGCACCCAGCAAGCACATCAAGATCAGAGCTGGCTAATGTTAATCTGCATTTGTGTAGTGGGCTTTTCCAATTTGTAGCATTGGTGTCTATAATTATAAGTTGGATGGTTTCCAGCTAGTAAAGTTAGTGAAAAATGACAAGGGAATTTTGACAAAAATCTGATTCCAGACATCTTTGTATGATAAGAAACTGGGATTAATCCAGTGAGGTAGTAACACACTGAGTTTCTATAAAGTGTGATCAAATAGTGGGAATTTTTTAGTTTTGTAGGCTTTATACATTGTATTTTCATCTTTGATCATGTTGGTACACATAGTTCATGATGTACGTTTGAATTTTCATCTGTCTTGAATATTTAGTTTCTTGTTAGCAGTTGCAAAAGTGATACATATTTTCTAGTACTCAATGAAAGATGGATAGATGAATTTGCATTAAAATTCGTTTTAAAACAGAATGAATTACAACACCATAGTCAAAATGTTGGCTGTGGGTTTTGACAAATCTACTATGAAAGGGAAAAGAATTTAAAAGTAGTGTATACATTTCAAAGAGGCTTGAAGGTACTGAGGACAATGACCACCCTGGATGCCCAACCACACCAATAACTGATGACAATGTGAAAGAAGCAAACAAAATGGTTCTGGAAAATCGGAGGGGTTGCTGATGATCTTGGCATATCCTTTGGCTAATTCCAAGCAATTTTTTGAATGTGTTAGGCAAGAAACCTGTATTGACTAAGTTTATCTGTGAAGTTGTTTAATTTTGACCAAAGAAGACATTGTGTAACATTGCTCAGTAATTGCTGAATATAGTAGCAATGATTCAGAACGTCCAGACAAGGGTATAATGGATGATGAAACAGGAATTGAGGTGCAGTTGTCCCAAAGAAAACTACCTGAAGAGCCAAGACTGAAAAATATTCTAAAAATTTGATCTCATGTGAAGGTTTCCTCCATTCTATTCTTAGATTAAAATGGAATATTGTATCACACGTTCCTGCCTCATGGTCTTACTGTCAATAAGGAATACTATTCAAAAGTTAAGCCCCATTTGTGTGAAGCAATCCACAGAAAATGACCAGAACTGTGGCAAAACTACTCATGGAAATTGCATCATGACAATTTTCCCACTCACACCTCGATACCTGTTCACAATTTTGTGCCAAGAAAAAACAAATCTGTTATGTTGACTCAGGCAGGGTATTTTCCAGACATAGCCCCTGCAACGTTTTTCTATTCCTGAGGCTGAGGAGAACTGTGTAAGGACATTGTTTTGCCACTATAAGGTAAAAACAGAACAGAATTGCTGAAACAGCTGAACAACACAATGGAAATTGAATTCTGTAAGTAGTTTTGAAGATTGTATTCAGCACTGGGACAAATGTATTATAACTGAGGGAATTACTTTGAAAGCGACAAATTTGAAATTGATGAATAAATAAGTACTCTGTAATAAAAACAAGAATTCCCATTACTTAAACATCTTTAATATTGAACAATCCTGTTCCAACCCCGCGCATGTAAGTGCTGTGAGGAAGTAAGCCCCACCCCAGAAGCAGAGCATAGCAGTTCCTGTGTCTGAGGCAATCCGTCATTGGAATACCTCACAATGTCTGTTGCGCTGTTTATATTGGCTCCCAAATGTGACACCCATGGATTGCATGCTGCCCATGTCACCTGCACTCTTTCCATCCCAGCTTCACTGTTTCCTGCTTTGTAGTCATTCTGTCCCAAGCCGAAGATCAGCTTCTCAGCATCCTGGTTGACATAAAGTTTCACTTCTGCATGTACACATTGTCCAGTCATCTTTGAAACTAATCAAGATACCTAATGTAAATCATTTACAATACTTGCTCCTTCAGGGAAAGTCTTGTAGTCTGTCCCTGGACTTCAAAAAAATTTTTTTCTGCAAGTTTTATGCAGTTATGTTCCTCTTGAGTTCATTTTCTTCGTTTGCAATTTTCTTCACACACACACACACACACACACACACACACACACACACACACACACACACACACACATTTATCTTCTTTACATAACTAATTTGTAATTGCTCTATAAATTGATCAATATGGAGATTAACCTCTCTACACATTTAATTCATCTCTTTCAAGAGACCCTAAATCTTTCACCACATAAATTTACCAGTATGCATAATGAATTCATCTTTTTCATTTAATCATAGTCATTCAACACATTAACATATTACAAAAGGCAAAAAATAATTCTTTATGCTGATTTACATGTAATCATCTTCAATACATAAATCTACAAACATTTAACATTCTCTTATCAAGAATAACACACAGTACCTGTATACAGTACAGGCTTATTGTGATTACAATATGAATACACTCAAGCCTTTTAAAACCACTTTACCACTTCTTTTCAACTCTTGCCTGTTCTTGACATCAACAAAAGTGGTTTACTTCTCTATACTTCCTCTATATATTGCCTTGACTATGATTTATTTCAGATGTTACATCACTGCTACTTACCTCATATCTGATGGAAATTCTTCCAAACACTTTTTCCTTATTCTCTCTGAAATGTTCTCCAGAAGGTTTATATCTCATTATTTATCTTTTAGGATAGTGATTCACTATTGTACCTCGCCACATAATTTATAGCCTGCAGCTCTACACAAAAACAAAAAAAGCCCAGAAAGCTTGCCACTTGCTGGCAGGTGAGAGCTTGGCTACCATGGGGCCCCATCCTTTGTAGCACTTTTTCCCTTCCATGCTGTATGTCCATCCTCTTCCTGTTCTTTTTCCCCTCCATTGGGGAACAAGTCTGGGGTATTATTGGGAATGTTCTCCATTCTGTCACTGACCTGTGAACAGTCTTGCCTTTCTTTTTGGCTCCCTTTTCCTTTCTTTGTTTCCATTCTCCTCTTATTCCTCAGCTTCAGTGTTTGATGACACTCTTTTTTCCTTCTTTCTCCCTGTGCACCTCTGACGGCCCACGGGTCTGACACATAAAAGATGACTGGGTAACGCGTAATTCCCAGCCCCGAGTCAACAGGTAGGGTTCAAACATACCCCCCGGTACAATCCAGGTCCAGGCAGGAGTGACTGTCTCAGCTGTAATCTTTCCAACTTGCCAACTGGTCCCTCCATCTCGTGTTCGGTACATGTGACCTGAAGTGTGAACAATCACCAAAGGGGGGTGTGCCCCCTTGTGAGTGGGGCCCCCATTTGGAAGGAGTGCACCATTGAAGACACTGGCAACTGTGGAGGATTTCATCATGATGAGTAACGCATCCTCTCCACTGATGATGACAAAATGTAAATGTAATTAGGCTACTGATCCACAGACACTTCCTGCTGCACTGCGTTTCCTTGTGGTATCATGTACTGAAGATGGTTGGTCCTTTACCACGGTCAATCCATTTATTATTCAGAAGGGTGTTACTGCAATTGCTGGCCCTGTGAAATGCTGATCTCATTTATGGAATTGCACTTTGCTTTTGGAGATTGCTTCTGATTCTCAAGCACGACAACTGCTTGCTGTGTCGCTCTCCACGGCTACCCTGTTCGTGTCAAGGCACATAGAACTTTTAATTCTTCCCATGGTGTCACTTACACCAGGCTGCTTGACAGTCTAACCAAGGCTGAAATACAATCCTACCTCTCTGGTCAGGGTGTAATTGCCATCCATCATGTAATGAAAAAGGTCGATTCATCCTTGGTGGCCACCAGCTCTCTTTTCCTCACCTCTGATAGGTTGGTGCTGCTGTCCAAAATTAAAACAAGCTATGAAATCTTCACAGTCCAGCTGCACATTCCAAATCTAATGCACTGCTACAAGTGTCATCATTTCAGCCATACTCTAACATCTTGTCAACACCCAGCCAAATGTGTAACCTGTGGCAGGGATGCTCATGAGCGCCAATGCTTGCCTCCTCCTCCCCGCTGTATCAACTGCAATGGTGTCCATGCTGCCTCCTCCTGGGATTGTCTCATTTATCTAGATAAGTGGGCTGTTGAGGAGATTTGGGTAAAGGAAAAAGCTCCTTACCCAGTAGCTTGCAAGTTACTGGCTGGTCGCAAACCCTGTGTTCTCTCGTCTGGCACCAATAGTTCCGTTCTTGTTACCCCTCACTCCATGGAGGACATGGTCATGCAAACTTGTGACCTCAAATTTGTCTTTGAGGTTGTGAAGTGGCCCAGTGTCAAGGTAGCATTGCTGTCCCCCCCCCCCCCCCCCCCCTTCCGCCGTCCCGCTGAGCAACAAACCTTTAAAGTCTCACCTAAGGGGCCGAAGCTACCCTCTACACAACCGGCAGGCAGGAAAAGAGAGGAGGAGTTCTCCTGAGAAGCCTTCCTCCATCCCTGCAGACAAACATTACCCAAGTCTTCCTCTAACCTGAAAGGCTTGAAGAATTCTGCTAATGGCAAACAGTCTTCTCCTTTGCCCACTCAACGATCCTGCTTGACAGTGTTGCCACGTGGTCACTTAGCCTGGGCGGCCTCTGTCTCTCCGGTGTGCACCACAGACTGTTTTCTTGGCGTTGGACTCCACAGACTGACCACACAAGCATGCTGATGCTTCTGTGGACCCCATGGAGAAGGATCCTTCTGCTTCCATGCCCCGGAATAGCGACTCTACACTGGTTGTCCCTCAGTGGCCATCGAGTTGACACCCCTACATCTCTTCCTCCTCACGACTGTCCTCCAATGGAAAGCTTGCAGCCTTCAGTTACACAAAGAGGAGTTAGGGCTGCTTCTGGCATTGCAGCATCCCCTTGTACTCTGCC
The DNA here is from genome assembly GCF_021461395.2 of Schistocerca americana. Taxonomy (NCBI): domain Eukaryota; kingdom Metazoa; phylum Arthropoda; class Insecta; order Orthoptera; family Acrididae; genus Schistocerca; species Schistocerca americana. The sequence goes on along the minus strand of NC_060121.1, from coordinate 52,504,069 downwards.
TTCAGGAAACAAAATTGCACCTTCAGGACTGCTTTGAGCTTCCACATTACTTACCGATCCATTTTGACCTTCCCCCTGAGGGCAGCATCCCATCTCATGGTGGTGGCATGTTGCTCCTGTGGGATTACGTTCACAGTCAACCTATCTCCCTGACCACCAGTCTTAAAGCTGTTGCCATTTGCCTTTTCCTGCCCCACCCGATTTTCTCCCTGTGCACCATTTATGTACCTCCATCCTTTGATGTCATCAGGGCAGACTTCCTTCAGATTATTGGACAGGTACCTCACCCATTTCTGTTACTTGGTGACTTTAATGTGGATCATCCCCTTTGGGGTTCTCACAGAACTCATCAGATCTTCTTAACCAACTCAACCTCCCCCCCCTGCGGGTCCGGGGATTAGAATAGGCCCGCGGTATTCCTGCCTGTCGTAAGAGGCGACTAAAAGGAGTCCATCCCCCTCACGGGGGTAGTTAGCGCCTGCGTCCGGAGACGGACGGTTCCACGACCTATCATCGTGGTCTTTTTGGTTTTTCACTTCTCGTTTCTTCCTTCCTTTTGTTGGTTCCTTTCTTTGCTCTTCTCCACCTCACTGTCTTCCTTACTCTTTCCCTTGACTTCTCCTTGCCTTCTCATTGCTTTTTTCTCCTTGCCTTCTCATTGCCTTTTTCTCCTTGCTTTCTCATTGCCTTTTTCTCATTGCCTTCTTCTCCTTGCTTTCTCATTGCCTTCTTCTCCTTGCCTTCTCTGGTCTCTGCCTTGGCGTTTGAGACAGTCTGTCCTCTTTCTCTCTCTCTCTCTTCTTTTTCCTCTTCTTCCTTCCTCCCTGTGCGTGCCTGAAGGCCGACCCACGCGTTCGCACGCGTAGCCGGTGACGGGGTAACGCGTAAGTCCCCGCCCTGGGTAGACATGTAAGGCACGCGCGTACCCCCTGGTAAAGGCCAGGCCCGGGGAGGGGTGATTGCCTGAGCTGATACCTTCTGACCATGCCGATTGGTCCCTCCGTCTGTTTCTCGGGAGGTGTGACCTGAGGTGTAAACATTCACCTAAGGCGGGAGTGCCCTCTGAGAGGGTCCCCACAAGGAAGGAGCGCGCCATCGGAGACGCTGGCAATCATGGGGGATTCCTCCGCAATGGATTCTACTCCATCTCTTTCGACTTCGACCCAAAAACGGAAACGTGACCAGCCAACAGTGACAAAAGTACTACCGCCTGCCCCACAGTTCCTCGTAGATTCTCGATCTGAGGACGGAAAGGATTTTTCCTCTGTCAACCCTTTCGTTATTCAGAAGGGCGTAGATGCCATAGCCGGATCTGTCAAATCTTGTACTAGGTTGCGTAACGGCACCTTATTACTAGAAACTGAGAGTGCCTTTCAGGCACAAAAACTGCTTCGGGCCACCCTCCTGTACACGTTCCCTGTCCGGGTGGAGGCCCACCGAACTTTGAATTCGTCTCGTGGTGTAGTCTATACTAGCTCCCTCGACGGATTGACTGACGAGGAGCTTCAATCATTCCTCGCTGAGCAGGGCGTGACGGCTGTCCATAGGGTCATGAAAAAGGTCAACAATGACCTTGTACCGACCCGGACAATTTTCTTGACCTTCGATAGTGTTAAGCTGCCATCGCGCATCAAGGCGGGCTACGAGGTTATTTCTGTTCGCCCTTATGTCCCGACACCTACGCGCTGCTACCAGTGTCAGCGTTTCAATCACACTCGACAGTCTTGTTCCAATGCGGCTAAATGTGTCACTTGTGGCAGGGATGCCCATGAGGGTGACTGTCCACCTCCGTCTCCTCGTTGTGTGAACTGTCAGGGTGACCATGCCGCATCCTCCCGCGACTGTCCTGTCTATAAGGAAGAACGCTGTATCCAAGAAATTCGGGTCAAAGAGAAAGTGTCCACCTCGGCTGCTCGCAAGCTATTGGCTAGTAGGAAGCCCACGCTGCTCCCAGCGGGGAAATACAGTACTGTCCTCGCCTCTCCTCGGACTACCTGGGAGGTAGCAACCCAGACATGCGATCTGACCTTCAGCACCATGGTCGTCCGTTCGGCCAGTGCTAAGATCGCGCGGTCGATGTCTCCTCTTCCTCCCATCACCCCACAGACACGAGCACCTTCCTCAGCTTCTGCTAAGACGAAGACCCAGAAGTCAGATGCACGGGCCTTCAAGAAGGAACCATCCCGTGCAGACTTCCTCCGTACCTCGACCTCCCAGCCTTCGACCGGTACTTCCACTACACGTCCTTCCAAAAAGGCGCATAGGAAGCACAGTTCTCCTTCTCCGCCACGGCGCATTTCTTCTCCTGCGCCACCCAGCGGTTGCCGCCCCAGGCCGTCATCCGTTTCGCCTGGCCGCACCGCTGGTAGCCGTACATCTGGCCATTCACTGGCGGAGGAAGCTCCCACTCCCGGCCATCCTCCCGAGATGGCCGATGACCCTATAGACCCAATGGACGATGACTGTCCGCCTACTGATAGCGGCGGCAGTGCTCGCTCGAAGCCAGGCCCTAAGCGGCCTTCGAGGTGACCACTTCTCTCATCTTCCTTTTCTTACGATGGCACTTATTCACTGGAATATTCGCAGCATTCGCTCCAACCGAGAGGACTTGAAGTTGCTGCTCCACTTGCACCGTCCGCTCGTCGTAGCCCTCCAGGAAACGAAGCTACGCCCATGCGATCAAATTGCCTTGGCACACTACACCTCTGTGCGTTTTGACCTACCCCCTGTGGTAGGTATCCCAGCTCATGGAGGGGTTATGTTGCTGGTCCGGGATGATATTTACTACGATCCCATCACGTTGCACACCGGCCTGCAGGCAGTTGCCATCCGCATTTCTCTCCCCACTTTTACGTTTTCCTTTTGTACCGTTTACACTCCATCGTCATCTGCCGTTACCAGGGCAGACGTGATGCAACTTATTGCTCAGCTACCAGCACCATTTTTGTTAACTGGAGACTTCAATGCCCACCATCCCCTTTGGGGCTCTCCAGCATCCTGCCCGAGGGGCTCCTTGTTAGCAGTCCTTTTCAACCAGCTCGATCTTGTCTGCCTCAATACTGGCGCCCCTACTTTTCTTTCGGACACATCTCACACCTATTCCCATTTAGACCTCTCTATATGTACTCCCCAACTTGCACGCTGGTTTGAGTGGTATGCACTTTCTGATACATATTCGAGCGACCACTTCCCGTGTGTTATCCATCTCCTGCAGCATACCCCCTCTCCGTGCTTCTCTAATTGGACCATCTCCAAGGCAGACTGGGGGCTCTTCTCTTCCAGGGCGACCTTTCAGGATCAAACCTTTACAAGCTGCGATCGTCAGGTCGCACACCTCACGGAAGTCATTCTCGCTGCTGCTGAATATTCCATCCCTCACCCTCCTTCTTCTCCACGTCGCGTACCGGTCCCCTGGTGGACCGCAGCATGTAGAGACGCTTTACGTGCTCGTCGACGTGCTTTACGCACATTTAAACGCCACCCTACAGTGGCGAATTGTATCAATTATAAACGATTACGTGCTCAGTGTCGTCGTATTATCAAAGAAAGCAAGAAAGCCAGCTGGGCTGCTTTCACAAGCACCTTCAACAGTTTTACTCCTTCTTCTGTTGTCTGGGGTAGCCTGCGCCGGCTATCTGGCACTAAGGTCCACTCACCAGTTTCTGGCTTGAAGGTCGCGAATGACGTCCTTGTGGCCCCTGAGGCTGTCTCCAATGCCTTCGGCCGCTTTTTCGCAGAGGTTTCGAGCTCCGCTCATTACCACCCTGCCTTCCTCCCCCGCAAACAGGCAGAGGAGGCTAGGCCACCTAACTTCCGCTCCTCGAATTGTGAAAGTTATAATGCCCCATTCACCATGCGGGAACTCGAAAACGCACTTGGCCGATCACGGTACTCTGCTCCAGGGCCAGATTCTATTCATATTCAGATGCTGAAGAACCTTTCTCCTGCGGGTAAAGGTTTTCTTCTTCGTACATACAATCGCATCTGGAAGGAGGGACATGTTCCCGCATGCTGGCGCGAGTCTATTGTTGTCCCAATTCCTAAGCCGGGGAAGGACAAGCACTTGCCTTCCAGTTATCGACCTATCTCGCTTACCAGCTGTGTCTGTAAAGTGATGGAGCGAATGGTTAACTCTCGATTGGTTTGGCTGCTCGAGTCTCGACGCCTACTTACCAATGTACAATGTGGATTTCGTAGGCGCCGCTCTGCTGTTGACCATCTGGTTACCTTGTCGACCTTCATTATGAATAACTTCTTGCGGAAGCGCCCGACCGCGGCTGTGTTCTTTGATTTGGAGAAGGCTTACGACACCTGTTGGAAGGCGGGCATTCTCCGCACCATGCATACATGGGGTCTTCGCGGTCGCTTCCCTCTTTTTATTCGTTCCTTTTTAATGGATCGACAGTTCAGGGTACGTGTGGGTTCTGTCCTGTCAGACACCTTTCGCCAGGAGAATGGGGTGCCACAGGGCTCAGTTTTGAGCGTCGCTCTCTTCGCCATCGCGATCAATCCAATAATGGATTGCCTCCCAGCTGATGTATCAGGCTCCCTTTTCGTGGACGATTTTACCATCTATTGCAGCGCGCAGTGTACACGTGTCCTGGAGCGCTGTCTTCAGCGTTCTCTTGACCGTCTTTACTCCTGGAGTGTCGCCAATGGCTTCCGTTTTTCTGCCGAGAAGACGGTCTGTATTAACTTCTGGCGCTACAAAGAGTTTCTCCCACCGTCCTTACGACTCGGTCCCGTTGCTCTCCCAATCGTGGAGACAACCAAATTTTTAGGCCTTACATTTGACAGGAAACTTAGCTGGTCTCCACATGTGTCATATTTGGCCGCCCGTTGTACCCGTTCTTTAAATGTCCTCCGTGTTCTCAGTGGTATGTCGTGGGGAGCGGATCAAACCGTCCTACTTCGTCTATATCGGTCGATCGTCCGCTCCAAGCTGGATTATGGGAGCTTCGTATACTCCTCTGCACGGCCATCCATCTTACGCCGCCTCAACTCCATACAACATCAGGGTTTACGACTTGCGATCGGAGCATTTTATACCAGTCCCGTAGAGAGTCTTCATGCTGACGCTGGCGAATTGCCACCCACCTACCGGCGCGATATACTGCTTTGTCGGTATGCCTGTCGGCTACTGTCAATGCCCGACCATCCGTCTTATCGTTCCTTTTTTGACGACTCTCTAGACCGTCAATACGGGTTGTATGTCTCTGCCCTGCTACCCCCTGGAGTTCGCTTTCGTCGCCTCCTTCACCACCTTAATTTTTCACTCCCTGCAACCTTTCGAGTGGGCGAGAGCCGCACGCCACCTTGGCTCCAGGCTCAGGTCCGCGTTCACCTTGACCTCAGCTCGCTCCCAAAAGAGGTCACCCCCGGTTCGGTCTACCACTCCCATTTTTTGGAACTTCGTTCGAAGTTCATCGACATGACTTTCATTTATACAGATGGCTCTAAGACCAATGACGAGGTCGGGTGTTCCTTTATTGTCGAGGCACAAAGTTTCAAATACCGGCTCCATGGCCATTGTTCGGTCTTCACAGCTGAGCTCTTTGCCCTCTACCAGGCTGTTCTTTATATCTGCCGCCACCGACATTCTGCTTATGTCATCTGCTCAGATTCCCTGAGCGCCATCCAGAGCCTCAGTGATCCGTACCCGGTTCACCCTTTCGTACACCGGATCCAACGCTCTCTTCAGCAGCTGGTGGACGTCGGTTCTCCAGTTAGCTTTATGTGGGTTCCTGGCCATGTCGGTATCCCTGGGAACGAAGCTGCAGATGCCGCGGCCAATTCTGCGGTCCTCCAGCCTCGGACAGCTTCTTGTTGCGTCCCCTCGTCCGATTTTAGCAGGGTGATATGTCGGTGCATCTTATCTCTGTGGCATGCCGATTGGGCTGCACTTACCGACAACAAGCTTCGGGCCTTAAAACCTCTTCCCGTGGCTTGGACGTCCTCCTCACGCCCTTCTCGGCGGGAGGAGGTCGTTTTAGCCCGGTTAAGAATTGGACACTGCCGATTCAGCCATCGCCATCTGCTGACGGCTGCGCCGGCGCCGTTCTGCCCATGTGGGCACTTGCTGACGGTTAGACACATTTTAATGTCCTGTCCAGATCTTAACACACTGCGCCTCGATTTTAACCTGCCAAATACTTTCGATGCCCTTTTAGCGGATGACCCACGAGCAGCTGCTCGTGTTCTTCGTTTTATCAATTTGACAAACCTCGCTAAGGACATTTGATGATGCTGTTTTTTAATCCTATGCCTGTCAGTCTGTCTTTTATCGTGTTTTCCCTTTTAGTTGTTGTGGTCAACTTGTGCCTCGCGGTGCATTCTTAGAGTAGTCAGGGCGCTAATGACCATTGAAGTTGTGCGCCCTAAAACCACAAAAAAAAAAAAAAAAAAAAAAAAAAAACTCAACCTCTTCTGCCTGTCAATGCAATTTGCTCATAGAGATGTGCACTCTGCATTTTTAACCACCACCCTATGCTGGAAAATGCATTTGCTATAAACGGTTGCATGCAAAGTGTCGTCAAGGTCTTCAGGATAGCAAAAGAGCTAGATTGGTTTCATTCACTAGTTCTTTTAACAGTTCCACACCTTCCTCTATTATGTGGGCCAGCCTCTGATTGCTCTCTGGAACCAAGATCCATTCCCCCATTTCCAGTCTGACAGTAGGTGCCGATGTCATCATAGGCTTGGACAATACCCTTCTCTTCTCCAAATCGTTAGTGCTATAATGCCTTGAGGTAGCTAGATCGTGCTCTCAGGTCATCCCGGTCCTCCACCCCAGGGCCAAACGCTATCCACTTTCAAGTGTTGCATCACCTCTCTCTTGCAGGCAAGCACTTTGTGCTTAACACATACAACCGCATCTGGGCTGGGGGCAGATTTCCTGGATGCTGGTGCGAAGACACTATCACACCCATACCTAATCCCCGTAAGGACAGAAACCTTCCTTCTAGCTACCACCCCATCTCTCTTACCAGCTCCATTTGCAAGGTGTTAGAAGGTATGATTCATGCCCAGCTGGTGAGGTAGCTAGAATCGCAACATTTACTCACAAATGCACAGTGTAGATTTCACGTATGGCATTTTGCAGTTGACCATCTTGTTACCTCATCCACCCATGTCACGAATGGTTTTCTGCAAAAATCCCAGACTGGCCACATTTTTTGATTTGGAGAAATCCTACGATACCTGCTAGAGGACTGGTATCCTCGGTACTCTTCACGCGTGGGGCTTCTGTGGGTGCCTGCCCTGTTTTCTTTGGCCATTTTTACAAGACTGAGTTTTTATGGTGTGTGTAGATTCTGCCTTGTCGGACACATTCATTCAGGAAATGGTGTGCCTCAGGGTTCCATCCTGAGTGTCATCCTCTTTGCTATCGCCATGACCCCTATAATGGCCTGTCTCCCACCTGGCATCTCCGGCTCCTTGCTTGTCGATGATTTTGCCATCTATTGCAGTTCTCTGCGGACCTGTCTCACTGAGTGGTGTCTTCAGTGCTGTCTTAATTGTCTTTACTCATGGAGCATTGCCAGTGGCTTTCACTTTTCTACTGACAAAGCCATCTTTATGGATTCCTGGTGGCGCAAATGGTTTCTCCTAGCATCTCTACATCTTGGGCCTGTTGCCCTTCCATTCCTTCAGACTACGAAATTCCTGTGGCTCATGCTCAATAGGAAACACTCTTGGTCCCCCATGTCTCTTACCTGGCAGCCCACTGTATGCAGTCCCTCAGTCCTCCATATCCTCAGTGGTAATTCTTGGGGTGTCGATCGAACTACCCTCCTCTGTTTGTACCGGTCCCTTGTCAGTGCGAAACTCAACTGTGGGTGCTTTGTTTATACATCTACATGCCCATCCCTTTTATGCCACCTCATCACTATCCACCATTGTGGCATCCATTTGGCCATGGGTGCTTTTTACACCAGTGCGGTTCAGAGTCTGTATTTTGAAGCTGCTGAACTACCACTGTCCTACTTCCGTGACTTTCTCCTCAGCAGGTATGCATGCCATTTGTCTGCCATGCGTGGCCACCCTTCCTATGCCTCCTTCTTTGATCATTCCTTAGATCAACAGTATTGGGCTTGTCCCTCTTCCCTGTTACCTCCTGGCGTCCACTTTTGCCACATGCTACGGCGGCTTAACTTCATGTTACCTGAAGCTTTCCCTGTGGGTGTGAATCCTTCACCACCTTGGCTTCGTAAAGTGGCCCATGTTAACCTTGGCCTTCATTCACTTCCTAAGGACACTACTCCAGCCTCGGTCTGTCACATTCAGTTTCCCAAATTCTGCATGGAAGATTATGATAGTAGCTTTGTATACACCGATGGCTCTCGGACAGACCATGGGGTTGGGTGTGCCTTCGCCATTGCACCTGTGTCTTTCGATATTGGGTTCCGGCACACTCCTCAGTATTTACAGTCAAGTTTTTTGCCTTGTATCAGGCCACGGAGTATATCCAGTGACACAGTCTTCCCAATTGTGTCCTCTGCTCAGACTCACTCATCGCCCTCCAAAATCTCTGTGTGTTGTACACTGCTCATTCCTAAGTGCAGTGGGCCCAGGAAAACTGTCACTTGCTCACTCTTGGTGGAGCCAATGTCAAGTTTCTGTGGGTCACTGGTCATGTCGGTCTGCCAGGAAATGAGGCTGCTGACACTGCTGCCAAGGCTGCAGTCCTTGTACCTCAGCCCACAAGTACTACTATTCCCTCTGGTGATATCTGCCTTGCCATCTGTCTGGAGGTGGTGTCCATTTGGCATCACTAATGGTCCTCCCTTCATGGTAATAGGCTTTGGCTTTTTAAGCCTCTCCCAGCACCTTGGACAACCTCCTCTCAGCTCTCCTGCTGGGAGGAGATTATTTTAACTCGGCTGCATGTTGGACACTGCCTTTTTAGCCATCATCATTTTTTCAGTGGTGCTACCCCACCGTTTTATACGCATTGCACCCAGATTTTAATTTTCCACCACTTCCTGCTGAAAAGCCCTTTGTTTTACCAATTTACATTCCAGTTTGGGCTTGCCGTCTCATTTATCAGCCGTTTTAGTGAATACCGTGCAGGCAGTTGACTGCATTTTACTTATTATCCACCAAAGCAATATGGTGAAGGCCAATTAATTTTTAGTTTTGGACCTCCATTTCTGTATGCTGTTTTTTAGCTCTTTCACCATGTGCCTTTTTTAGGTGCCTCCTATTGTCCATTGGGAATGACACAGTCATTTCCTTTGTCTCTGTTTGTGTTCTACAGTTTTGACTTGGGCGCATATGACCACACTTGTTTTTTGTGCCATGAAATGAAACAAACAACCAAACAAACAAGAAATGAAAAAGAGTGTTGACAACATTATCAGTGTCAACAGATAAACAAAAATGAAACTACAATCCCTACTCTTGAACCTACATAGCTCCAATTGGAGATACAACTCCGTGAAAGGACATTAAAAATAGCCATTTATTGATAAAAGATTTTATTTCCTAGCTCTCAAACTTATGTCCTGTTACAGTTAAATCATTTAACTGCTGAACTTGGTAAGCAAAATAGCTTTCTAAATCTATATTCACCTTTGGCACTGTATCACTATTTGTTATATTTCATTCAATAATCCACTCTGGTACTATCAGTATTTGACCACCATAGCCTCTGCATTTACAAAGATTCAATTTGTCTGCAAGGTGATTAACATTGTCATAGGGCCAGCAACTGTGACCAAGTAGTTCTATGCACTTCAGTCCGGTACTGCGCTGCTGCTACGATTGCAGGTTCAAATCCTGCCTCGGGTATGGATGTGTGTGATGTCCTTAGGTTAAGTTAGTCTGAAGTTGTTCTAAGTCAAGGTGACTGATTACCTCAGATGTTAAGTCACATAGTGCTTAGAGCCATTTGAATGATTGCCATAGGGTTTATCATCATTACGTAGCAAGGTAAGTCCTTCAGTGTTTAGTGCTACTGTGTATCTGTGTCAAAGCACTTTCATTTCCTACAGTATATTTTGAATTCTGTCTTTAAGTATCTCTGCAACAGGCTGCATTCTTCTTACTTTATGTATTTATTTATTTATTGTCACTGGCATTTTCTGGTGTACAATGTACAAAGATATAGGACATAGTTTACAGTAACTGTACAGCAATTGTTCAGTTTTTTAAAATATATAATACAAATAGTAATAAAGTTAAATATTTTCAAATGCATAAGCTTAATGTATGATGACATTAAAATAATCAAAAAGCTTACCAGAAAGAGGAGCAGCTTGTGTGTATGATTGAATAAAAAGGCATCATAAAGGCAAATACCCACAGCGGACAGTTCATAGTTACAGAATGCATAGAATATGAAGTAACAGTAATATATATGGGCTAGAGTGCATGATGGGAATGAAAAAACTACAATTAGTACAAACATATAGACTCATTTCTATACGTAACTGACTTAGAGTGCAATTAATTTCATTATATGAAACAATATTAAGAATAGATAAATTAATTTAATGTGTTATTTGACAATTAATGATCTCATGTAGTTATTTGTTGGGGAAGGAATTTTGGAGAGCTAGTGTAAATTTGCCTTTAAGTACTCATCAGTAGAGTAAACAGAGTGCATGGCAAGTAGTTCTTTTACTTTCTTCCTGAATGACAGACCTTCACTATTTCTTATGGGCATTGAAAGGTTATTGTACTGATGATTGCCTGTATTCCTGACACCTGCTTGACACTTACTTTGTCTCTGGGGCAGCAGATGAATGTTCTAATCTGTTCTCATATAGTGATCATATATAATCCTATTTTTGGTGAAGAGGTGCATAAGTGCATCGTCCTTACTGGTAAAATTTTCAGGTCTTTGGAAATTGGTGTTGCTGATGATCTAGTGTGTTGTTGATTCATTATCTTTAATGGCCTTTTCTGCATTATAAAGGTCTTTTGCGATGATCACCAGAAGGGGATGGGGTATGTTGAAATGGAATGTAGTAAGCCAAAGCACACGCTTTGTAATGTATCTGTGTTGCATGTTTGACTGAGGATTCTGAATGCACAACAGGCTGCTCAGCTTATTCAGTACTTCAGCCTAGAGCAAATTTCACTTCAAAGTGTTATTTATCCATATTTTTAAAAAATTTCATTGCTTCTACAGGATTGATTTCATGGTTTTATAACAGAGCCTTGTTGCACATCACAAGTAATGAGGGCTTTGTTAGAGCAAGTCCTTTCTCTGCTAGTGGTAGAGACATCAATCACCTGCATCCTGTTTGTTAGTGTGATTCAAACCATACTTAGTTGCCATACATGCCTAATTTCTGAAACAATATCTGGCAATTAACCAAATCAAATTCTTTGGTTAAATCAATGAACAACGCAGAGGAGACTCTCTGTGATTGAAAGAAAAGAAAATTTAGTCACAGGGAGCAGAAGGGCTCATTAACAGATCTGTGCTTGCAAAACCCATTTTTATGTCCTGATATTAAGTTTCCTTAATTCAGGAGTTCTAACACATGACTGCACATGACTTTTTCAGTTACATTTGTTACTGCTGCTAAGTGGTACAATGGCCAGTAATTATTTACATCATGTTGCTCACCTCTTTTTGAGAAACAGAATGACTCTTGAGATTTTCAAGAGTTTTAGAAAGCAGTCACTGCTTAATGAACTGTTGATTTCACCACAAACGGATCTAGCAATCTGTGGCCAATTTTTTATTAAATGGTCAGACAAGCCATCAGTATCACAAAAGTATGTGATTTTCGTTCTCTGATATTTTTTACACTACTGGCCTTTAAAATTGTTACACCAAGAAGAAATGCAGATGATAAACTGGTATTCATTGGACATGCGATTACATTTTCACGCAATTTGGATGCATATCTCCTGAGAAATCAGTACCCAGAACAACCACCTCTGGCCATAATAACGGCCTTAATATGCCTGGGCATTGAGTCAGAGTTTGAATGACGTGTACATGTACAGCTGCCCATGTAATTTCAACACAATACCACAGTTCATCAAGAGTAGTGACTGGTGTATTGTGACGAGCCAGTTGCTTGGCCACCACTGACCAGACGTTTTCAATTGGTGAGAGATCTGGGGAATGTGCTGGCCAGGGCAGCAGTCAAACATTTTCTGTATCCAGAAAGGCCCGTACAGGACCTGCAACATACAGTCATGCATTACCCTGCTGAACTGTGTACAGTACTTTCACAGGGATCGAATGAAGGGTGGAGCTAGGGGTTGTAACACATCTGAAATGTAACGTCCACTGTTCAAAGTGCTGTCAATGCGAACAAGAGGTGACTGAGACATGTAACCAATGGTACCCCATACCATCACGCCGGGTGATATGCCAGTATGGCAATGATGAATACACGCTTCCAATGTGCGTTCGCTGCAATGTCGCCAAACATGGTAGCGACCATCATGATGCTTAAACAGAACCTGGATTCATCCGAAAAAATGACGTTTTGCCATTCGTGCACCCAGGTGCGTCATTGAGTACACCATCGCAGGTGCTCCTATCTGTGATGCAGCATCAAGGGTAACCACAGCCATGGTCACCGAGCTGATAGTCCATGCTGCTGCAAATGTCATCAAACTGTTCGTGCGATCTGTTGACTCAGGGATTCAGACATGACTGCATGATCCATTACAGCCATGCGGATAAGATACCTGTCATCTCGACTGGTAGTGATACGAGGCCGTTGCGATCCAGCACGGCGTTCCGTATTACCCTCCTGAACCCACCGATTCCATATTCTGCTAACAGTCATTGGATCTTGACCAATGTGAGCGGCAATGTCTTGATATGATAAACCACAATCGCGATAGGCTACAATCCGATCTTTATCAAAACTGAAAATGTGATGGTACACATCTCTCCTCCTTTCATGAGGCATCACAAAAGTGTTTCATCTGGCAATGCCGGTCAACTGCTGTTTGTATATGAGAAATCGGTTGGAAACTTTCTTCATGTCAGCAAGTTGTAGGTGATACCACCAGCACCAACCTTGTGTGAATGCTCTGAAAAGCTAATCGTTTGCATATCGCAGAATCTCCTTCCTGTCAGATAAATTTCGAATCTTTAGCACATCATCTTCATAGTGTAACAATTTTAATGGCCAGTAGTGTATAAACTCTGGAGTTGGCATTGGTATTAAGGATATCGTACTGTTTTTTTTTTGTTTTTTTTTGGATGTCTTTTGTTGTTTTGCCATTCCTGAAGAAGGAATACTTACATTATTTGTGGCATATGCATTAAAAAATTGACGTATTTCTTTAGGGACTGAGAATTTTTTTCCAATTCCCATTTATAAAACAAGGCAGTGGTTGTTTAGGCATTGTTCTTGTGGTACCACTGACAACTTACCACACAGTTTTATTCGTGTTGCTTGGACTGGTTGAGTGAGAGCTTATCTGACTTGGATATCAATTTCTGAAAGACTTTCTCGAATTTTTTGAAATAATTGACAAAATTGGGGTTTCTGTTACTTTTTCTTTCATTGTACAGTCTTTTCTTGGTTGTACAGGAACTGTATATTCATTGTGTTATCCACCCTTCATTTTCAGATCCTAATTATATCTTTTTTAATAGGAAAGGCAGTATTATAATCTGTTCACATACTTCCATAATACTAACTATATAACTGACATTTAGTAATGTCACTCTTGCTATCATTATCTGTTGCCTGGTAAACCTCAACCAGAACACCTATCACAGTGTGTCATACCAGTACTTTCTAAAATGGATAAAAAGGGTTTTTTCCAGGGCTCAGACTTGGGGTGCTGTTGGTGACAGAAAGTTGTGGTCAAGCATTCTGTATAGCCCTTGGGCTAGGAAGCATTTGTGTAACTGTAGCTATCCTGCAGTACAGGGTCAATTTTTGAATATCACGCACATTTTTCAGGTTAAGCGAATGGAGCAAATAGGTCAGTTTCTTTTTGTGTTCAATGAGGTTTACAGTGTTCCTTAAGAAGCTCATGGAGGCACCAATTAGATGATCTGTGGTTCCTGCAAAGATCTGAAAAAAGAAACTTTCTCAGTATTTGTTTATGTCAGCACTGGATAAATTAAATAACTAACCGCAGAAAATTGCTGAAGTTTTATGTATATAATCTCACTGCATTTATCTAGAAATGCCATCTTCCTGTTTTCAAATATCATTATCCATTATCAAGAAATCTACCAAAAATGTGGATTTTGAGTATCAAATCCAAGCCATGGATTCTAAGATGGCTATGTATAGGAAAGGGCTGTAATTTTTGTGACACATTCTTAAGATTCCAGTCGTGAAAAAACTTGAAAATGTTATAGGTATTTTAACCATTTCCAAGACACAAGGTAGCCTACCTGTGCTTGTAAAATATGCACAATGCAGTGTGAAGCAAAAAACATAGTTTACAAAGTGAATAAAGTGACTTCGTATGGAGACGTGAAGTGTCTGTTATCATCAGAAGGATTCTGAAACTCAATTTTGTAATATTTGAGCACATGTGAAAATTTTCTGCTCGTAAATTCTGGACTGAGGTGAAAAATTACCTTTTCTTACTTCAGTTTCACATGAGCAAAATGTCAAAATATTATGACCCATGAAATTCTTGTCATACAAGTGACTTTCCATGCCATAGCAGGGAAAGAAGGGAAACAGCAGTAAATTGCTGTAAAGTTAATAAATAATGGATGATGCTATACAGTGGTTATGGTATAGAAAGAGTGGAGTGAGGGAGACAATGGGAGTTTGAGGGAAAGAGAGGAACAAAGTGGGAGTGGAACACTAATGACAGTAACAGAGTAGTGCAAGGAACATAGTGACAAAGACAGTACCATTGTGAGAAAAATCCAGAGAAAAAGTGATTATCAGTGGTTCTCACTCATACTAATTTGAGACGGTCAACAACAATGGCATCAAAGATGAGACAGATAACAACATTTAGAAGACGGCAGCAATGGAAAGGATAGAATGAGAAATTAGCAGTAAGAGGGTGGCAGTGGCAGTGGCAGTGACGGTGAGAGGACAGAATAGTAGTAGGACAGAAGGAAGGGAACTGTGACTATGACACAGGGGACAGTGACAGAGACAGATAGAATATGACAGAGATTGATGGGTATAAGCAACTTGGTGTGATGGCTAGTGAGTGTAAGCAAGTTACAGTTAGGGTAGCTTGTGGGAGTGAGAGGTGAGGTGCATGTGAAAAGATAGGGATATGTTCAAATGCCAAAATTTTTGGGGAAATTTTTGAGGGTGGTGAGGAAGATAGAACGTGGCAGCTGGTATCCCACTTTTTAACTACTGTATTAAACAGGAGCATATATGCCTTTTTTTGCTCTAATAGGAGTATTTTTCCACAGGCAAGTGATTTTGTTCCCCTCATAATATCCTGATCTTTGCTTTAAAATAAGATGTTTCATTTTCAAATAGGACTCCAAATAGAGTTTACATATTACTTTGACGGAATTCACTGTTCCCTGGTTCCATAATTTTTGCACATGTCGACCCAATTGTCCAATTAGATTTTGTGATTCTCTCTCTTTCCACCGGTGCCATTGTAATGTCTGTTTTGTACCAGCACACTCAAAGGCACTTGTGATAATTAAAATGGTTCTACTGACAAGTGTCTACTGCTCTCTTGACAAATTTGTTCCTTAATTTCATCAAATTAAAGTTAATTAGGACACTGAGAGGGGGTTGAATAGTTTCTAGCTTAACAAATGAAGAATGACATTATTTTCATAATATTGATTTATTTTTCAACCAAGCATCCACAGTATCAATTACTGCATCATCATTGTCCTTTGAGGTCATTTGTAGGTTTGGGAAAAAAAGACTGATGGAGCCAAATCTGAAGAATAGGGCAAATGATGTAAATATTCGAACCCACCGTGACACAGTGTTACAAGGGCTTTGTGTGCTGGTGCATTGTCCTGATGCAAAAGAGCTCAACCTGCCAATTTCCCATGCCTCTTTTCCCGTATCTCATCTCTCAAATGGTGTGGGAGGGTGCAATAGTATGATGCACTGATAGTTGCACCCTTTCATAAGTAATCTACCGTATTTGCCCCTTGTGCATCCCAGAAGACGAATGCCAATAACTTAGCAGCTGATTTTTGCACCCAGAATCTTTTTGGGGTGGGGATGTAGGATTTTTCCTTTTATTCTGAGACAAAACAGCAGTCACAACAAAGTGGTGAACCAACATTGTGTCCATTGACACATACCTTGCAAGAAAGCTGTCTTTATCCACTTCAAATTGGTAGACAATTTCTTCACAATGCTGCACATGCTCCCATCTCTGATATGAATTCAAGTCTTCCAGGATCAACTAAGATGAAACTTTGCATTCCTAACAATGTTGTGAGCATGCACATGAAAGATTCCAGATGTGATGAGAGGAGGAGTTGCCATATATGTCAAAAGCTTCCACAGTGTAAAAAATTTAGAAACTAAAAAATTTTGTGTAGAGCAACATATGGAAGCATGTGCCACTGAACTAAAACTAAATGATGGCACTTTCATAATTGTAACAGTGTATAGGTCCCCCTCAGGGAATTTCCAGGTATTTCTAGAAAACTCGGATGCTTTGGTGTGCTATCTGTCAGACAGGGGGAAGCAAATTATCATTTGTGGGGATTTCAGTGTTGATTCCCTGAAAGAGTGTAATAGGAAGAATGATGTTGTAGTATTACTCAGTTCTTTCAATTTGAGCTCCATTATTGATTTTCCCAATCAGATAACAAAGAACAGCAAGACATTGATAGATAACTTTTTTATACACCAAGATAAGTTTAAGGACATAAAGGCTTATCCTGTTGAGAATGGTTTTTCAGATCATGGTGCACAGCTAGTTACAGTACATGACATAGCTCCATGCAGTATATCAAATCAGACTTTCAAAGCAGTGCATTCAATTAACAATATAAATATCGCAAAGTCTAGGGAAAGCCTACAGCAGCTAGACTGGGATGAAGTGTATTAGGAACCCGATGCAAACTTGAAATGTAACTTATTTCATGATACTTTTTTAGGGGTATTTGAAAATTGTTTTCCCAAGAATGTAGTTAAACATAATTCCAAGAAAACATATAAAAAACCTTGGCTAACTAAAGGAATAAGAATATCTTGCAACCGTAAAAGAGAACTGTATCTAACAGCAAGAAGGAGTACTGACCCCGAAATTGTTCAATTTTATAAAAACTATTGTGCGGTACTAAGAAAAGTTATTAAAAAGTCCAGAAGCATGTGTATCATGTATGAGATCAGTAACTCTGATAATAAAATTAAAGCAATTAGGAATATTATTGAAAGGGAAACAGGGCAACCAAGAGCACAGGAAGACTTTAGTGCCATATAAGTGAGTGACAAGTGTTCTAACAAACAATCAGAAATTGAAAATATTTTCAATAATCATTTTTTAAATGTTCTGGAGAAAGTAGGATCTAGATATTCACTAGAAGAGGCAAGGCTACTAATAGAAGAGGCCATACCTGTGCAGTTTGAAACAACGGTATTTCCACCAACCTCTCCCTCTGAAATCAGTAAAACAATAAACTCACTGAAAAGTAAAAGCTCTTACGGAATTGATGGCATTTCCAGCAAGCTTGTTCCCCACAGATAAGTTGGATTCTCAGCCACATATGTAATAGCTCTTTGGAGCAGGGTGTTTTCCCTGATAGACTGAAATATGCCATTGTAAAACCATTGCATAATAAGGGGGATACGTCAGATGTCAACAACTACAGCGCAATCTCTCTTCTCACAGCTCTATCAAAAATTTTTGGGAAAGTAATGTATTCAAGAGTAGCCTCCCATATTTGTAAAAATAAAGTACTAACAAAATGTCAGTTTGGCTTTTCAACAGAAAATGCTATATACGCTTTCACTCATCAAATATTAAATGCTCTGAATAACCAGACATCACCCATTGGTATTTTTTGTGATATCTCAAAGGCCTTTGATTGTGTAAATCATGGAATTCTTTTAGATAAGCTAAATCATTATGGTTTGAGGGGGGCAGTGCACAAATGGTTTAATTCATACTTAACTGGAAGAATGCAGAAAGTAGAAATAAGTGGTTCATGTAATGTTAAAACAACAGCTGATTCCTCAAACTGGGGTGCTATCAGGTATGGAGTCCCACAGGGTTTGGTCTTAGGTCCGTTACTGTTCTTGATATACATTAATGACTTACCATTCCACATTGATTGAAGATGCAAAGTTAGTTCTTTTTGCTGATGATACAAGTATAGTAATAACATCCAAAAACCAAGAACTAAGTGATGTAATTGTAAATGATGTTTTTCACAAAATTATTAAGTAGTCATCAGCAAACGGCCTCTCTTTAAATTTTGATAAAACACAGTATATACAGTAAATGGCACAACTCCAGTAATAAATATAGACTTTGAGCAGAAGTCAGTAACTAAGGTAGAATTTTCAAAATTTTTAGGTGTGTCCATTGATGAGAGGTTAAACTGGAAGCAACACATTGATGGTCTGCTGAAACGTCTGAGTTCAGCTACGTATGGTATTAGGGTTATTGCAAATTTTAGTGATAAGAACGTCAGTAAATTAGCTTACTATGTCTACTTTCATTCATTGCTTTTGTATGGCATCATATTCTGGGGTAATTCATCATTGAGTAGAAAAGTATTGGTTGCTCAAAAATGTGTAATCAGAATAATTGCTGGCGCCCACCCACTGTCATCCTGCAGACATCTATTTAAGGATCTAGGGATCCTCACAGCAACCTCACAGTATATATATTCACTAATGAAATTTGTTGTTAATAATCCAACCCAGTTCAAAAGTAATAGCAGCGTGCATAGCTATAACACCAGGAGATAGGATGATCTTCACTATACAGTGTTAAATCTGACTTTGGCACAGAAAGAGGTAAATTATGCTGCAACAAAAGTCTTTGGTCATCTACCAAACAGCATCAAAAGCCTGACAGTTGGCTAACTAACATTTAACAATAAGTTAAAAGAATTTCTAGATGACAACTCCTTCTACTCATTGGCTGAATTTTTAGATATAAATTAAGGAAAGGGGGGAAAAAAACAAATTAAACATTAGTGTCATGCAATATTTTGGGTAATGTAATATCTTGTGCAGACATCTTTTATTAACCTGACATGTTCCACATCATTACAAAGTGTCGTATTCATGATCTATGGAACAAGTATTAATCTAATCTAATCTAATCTCTGGTTTCAATTTGCTGCAACGTTGTTTGATGGTCCTGCAGAATCGTACCATGAATTGCAGTCACTGCTTCATCAGTGGCAATGGTAATAAGCCTTCCACTGCTTGGCACATTTTCAACACTCATTCTTCCATGTTTGAGGTCATATACCCAGTTATTCACTGTTTCATAAGACTGAGCACTGTCCTTATGTATACTGCGCATGTCCTCTGCAATTTCCTTGGGTGTCACTCCCTTCAAATGAAGATATTAAATCACAGTACAGTTGCAATTCTCTTGATATTCACCATTTTGCTTACACTAAGGTATACAACACATTCAAGTGGCAAAACTAACGGAGTTGGAGCTGCGAAATTTGACTTGCATATCCAGAAAGGGTCAACATAAAAGTAAGTGGTGGTGTTTGTGCAAGGCACTGTTGTAACTAACTCAGGCTATAAACTTTTTGACCACCCCTCATCTATCTTGCTGTAAACACTGACTCCCCTCCTGCTGTTGTAGTGTGATCCTGGGGATGGACGGACTATGATAAGTTGTAGATCTGGATGATACTCTACAATTGGACCAAAGTAATGCTGGATTCTGTTATGATTATTCCCACTTCCAGATGTGCCTCTGCCATCCTGTAACCATAAGAACTCTTTCAGGTCATTTGCATGCCCAATAAGATATTTATTCTCTCATATTTCAGTTACTATGTTGGATCATTTAATGTGTTTCTCAGTATAAGGGTCTAGCAATGACTGATTTCCTTGGCCTCCCATGTCATACAGTTTTGTCAATAAAAAAAAAATTTCTCCATTTTGGATGCTGTGTATCGCAGCAAGTTGTGTTTTCACTGACAACTCTCATTTGTGGCTGTTCTGAGGTGCCAACTGTAACCTAAGACATGACTATTTGAACGATATGACTACAGAACTCTTTCAGATGCAGGGGTAACTGCATTGGGGCACCAGAAGAGATTCCCAGTGAGACTGGCCAAGGGCTTATGGAAGTTATGCTTAGAAGACATGAAGATCACATAATGAAAGGCAAAGATAAAAGCTTTCTGTCCTTTAAGCTCAGATTTAGGTAGGAAAAATTTAGTTCTGTTGGAGCGGATAAACAGAATCAAGGAAGGGGGAAAGGCAGCAGTTTCGATAATTCCCTTATTGTTGAGCAAAAGAATGAATACAGCCTGTTACCTGATTGAGGGCAGGAACCTCATTGAGCTCTAGAAGAAAGTAGGGCGCAGCATACTATTAAATTCTTATTATGATGCTCGTCAGAAATGAGGTGAGGAGGAAAAGCTAGATCTCACCATAAGAAGGGTACAGTTGTGTGCGTGTTGTGAATGTGTGTGAGAAAATAAAGTGTCTTGTGAACAGAAATATATTACAGTTGCACCTTTTGTTAAAATCGCTGTATGCAAGGTAACATAGCTTAAACAATGTTCATACATCTGATCTGACATTACATGAACTCAGTTTGACAGTTGAATGACAGTTCTACAATTGAATGGCCTGCCACGCATCTTGAAGACAGGATGTTGTAGCAGGGAATAATGGAATGTTCTGCAGGCACTGTGCTGTGAGTTGTGCTGAGGCTGCAAGTACTATTCTGTCTTGAACAAGTGTGGTGTCCATCCCTATCAGTTTACATACATGAGAAATAAAAACTTCTGAGCAGTCTACAATCCTAATTTCTTTAGTAGATAGATGTTGGGTAGAACACGACATGGATGATTTACCTGCAGATGTGATCCTCCATTTGCATAATTCTCCCTGAGAATAGTCAGTATTGCCTACGCTATAGTTCACTTGACTTTGTATTGAAAAAGTGGTTCACATTAATTAACTTATAATTCACAATTGAAATCGTTTAAAACGCAACATATCCTGCACAGAGAGATGGGGGAAAGATGAGATGGCAGAGAGGGAAAGGAGATTGAGATCTGTGAAATACATGTCAAAGGCATAAGTAGCTGAAGCCATGGGGAAAAGTAAAATTTGTATACAATCCAGCATTTTTCCTGTGCTCCTGCTTGCATCTGCGTTTGACACATACATACCTCCCATTTTCCCCATTCCCCACTCTTTGTCTACCTCTTCCTCCCACACTTCAACCACCTTACACTCAAGCCGCTAAATGTACATCTCTTCCACAACTCCTCCCTTCCATCTCTACATCTCATCAGATTCAGATTCAGGGCTGCCCTCCCGTGTGCTGCTCCTCCAGGTGCAAGAGAGTTAAATAAAGAGGCCTATACTGCTCCAACATGACACACCAGCTGTGCGTGGTAACCTATATATATCAGGCTGTCGGCCCATATCTCAGCCCTTGTTTCACCTAGGAGTTTCTAACACCCACACTGCAGATACCTGTGACCTTGTTGTTAGTGCGTCACATGTGGTTGGAACTGATCCAGGGATTTTGTAGATCATGTAAGTTTGCAGCATGTTGCCTTGTCTTTGACTGAGAATGTGTATTTGCTGTTCAGGAATGGTTCAGTTGGGAGCGGCAAGGCTTATTGAAAGACAGAGTTCTTTTCTTGAAATTAGGCAATTTATTGGCAGAAAAAAGAAAAATTCAAATGGGCAATATGGTTTAGGCCTGGGGAGATGAGAGTGAGCCAAGACGTAGTGGTGGGCAAAACATAGTTCCCAGCAAACTTAGGCAAGGTTACAAAAAGTGGTAACAGCCATCCGGACAAGTCCAGATGGTGTGGCAGTTACAGAAACAGAGTCCTCGACACTGCAGCATTGGGAAGGGAAGATGATGTTCACAGCTACAGTTCATGCAGCAGAGACGTGTGGCCTGCATTTATGAGGGTAAGGAGGGAGGGGAGTGAGGGGTACAGCATTGCAAGGTAGCCTGGGGAGGGGCAGAATCTGAACAGCTGCTCACTCGGCGATGAGGGCAGGGCTTGCGGTCTGTAAACAAACTGCATGCAGCTATCTTTCCTGGCATTAACCAGCGACTTTCTCTTTTGCATTTGGTATACAGAAACACGTAGTATCACGAAACCTTATCTTGTTGTTTCTCCAGTGGCATATTAAGAAACAATAAAATAGCACTTAGGGTGGGCTCCTTTTACTTTTAAAGTAACATATTTTATGTTTAACATGAACATATGTATTCTAGTTATCTGAATACACTATCTCCCTAGCCTGATGTTTAAATTGTTTCTTCCCTTTTTAACATTGTCAGTATGGGTGTATGAGCTCTTAGCATAAACATACGCGTAATCTGGTGTATCCCAAATTGTAAATAGAGGGTGGCAGGTTGTCTCTGATCTTGTGCTAATGGCAGTTATGAATACGTGTTACTAACATACTTTTATGGCAAAGCTTTAACAGCTGTTCCTGTTCACTAAATCATCATGTGAAGTGTCATTCCATTTGACATATGAAAGATTAATTGATTTTCACTCTGTGTGTTCTACTGACAAGAACAATGTTTCCCCTCAATTTCCTTACTAAAGAGTGATTGTGTTTCCAGCTCTTTATTGCTACAACAATATTACTGAAGGCATTGAATGATGCAAGACAAAATGATTACAAAAAACTCCAATCCCTTCCCGTTAGCATATGACATCCTGACTTCTATTACAAATGGTTGCCAATACTTATGAATACTTACAAATAACATGCACAACTTAAATGAATACATTGCAATGACTGCAGTTTCCCATCAGTTAGTTCTCTTGCTTCTCTGAAGGCTTTTCAAATTAAGTACATGGCATCCTATACCTAGCCCCTGGATCATAAACCATAAAGGTGTTTTGACCTTAGAGCATATTTAGTTCACACTATAGGTGGTTGCACTACTTTCTTTCTTGTCCTCTTCGTTGCGGCTACTTGTGTAGCAGGCTCTGCTTTACTGTCAAGCAGAGGTGGCTCAGATCCCTTATACAGCATAATCTGTCAAAATGAATGATCACTGTCCAGTCTGCTAACTGAATTTCTGCATTTACCGGTGAAGTGAGCTCCATGATGAGGTTATGGACCTTTATACATAAGAATAAATTTCTTTGTCCTTCCCTTCTTAACTACTGGATTGTGCAACATCACTAAATCTCCTGCCTTTTAGTAAAGCATTTTTGCTCTCTCATTATTCCTTTTTAGCTGCTGAGCCATAGCTTTTGTGTACCAAACATTTCACATCCTTGGATCTAATCCCTGGAGGCAGTTTGTCAATTTCAAAAGGTGAATTCATGGGCCAGCCATGTATGGCCTCATAAGGGGAGTATCCAGTGACCTCATGGACATGGCTATTACATGCTTACATGACGTACTGGATGGTCCTGTCCAAATCAGAATGGTCTTTTTTGACATAATAAGAAAGCATATGCATAACTGTGTGGTGGACTCGCTCTAAGCGTCCATTAGCCTTAGGATGAAGCAGGGTCTTTCTCCACTTTTTGATTCACAATATTCAACCAACTTCTGTAAATAAGGCTGCCATAAAGTTCGTGGCTTGATCTGTAAGTACAGCTTCATGACTTCAATATGGTAACACCAAGTGGGTGACAAATGCTAAAGCTACAGTTTCTTCTGACATGTCCAGTATGGGGGCAAGAATTAGGAATGTGGAAAAATGATCTATAATTGACAGTATGTATTGGTTATTCTGTGGACTTAAAGGTAAAGGATCAACAATATCTGCTGCTAGTAAGCCCCAGGGGCAAGTGGCTTCTGGCACTTTGTTGCAACGGTACCTTTGTTTGAGGCAGCAATGACCTCCTAACGCAGGGAAATTAATTTTGTATATACTTTTGCATGTCTTGCCATCTGCCTTCCCAGAAATAATAGGCTGCTATTTGACATTTGGTAGCATGAAGACTATTATGACATGCTTGCAGGCTATAATGACATTGTGCTATTATTTTAGGATATAATTCTTTCAGGATTACTACTCGTTCACCCAGAGGGGTTTTTCGATACAAAATTCCATCTTTGACAGAAAATACGGGCAAAGTTTCATACCTCTGGCATTCAAAATCTCTTTGCTGCACTTCCCCCAATTCTTCAATAGAAATATCATTGGAAACAACAACTCTAACCTTCCATCTTAAAGTATCGGCATTTTGATGCAACTTGCTGCTTTATGTTTCAGCTCATATTGAGATTCACTCAGTTTTAAAGTCCAATGAGTTAACCTGCTGCTGGGATCTTTCAAGCTTATTATCCACTGTAATGCAGAGTGATCTGTTATGACAATAATCTTCCTTCCATAAAAATAGCATCAAAAGTAGGTTACACCAAACATAAGCGTAAAAGTCCTTTCTCAGCATAATCTGAGGCATCTACCAACAGAATAAATGGTTTTTCAAAATCTGGGTAGGCTAGTACAAGGGCTCTAGTCAAAACATGTCGAATTTGTTGCATCACTTCATCACATTCCTTGGTTTAGGTGAAACTAACTCTTTTCTTCAATAGTTTAGTCAGGGACTTAGCAATGGTAGCATAATTGTTCACAAAACGTCTATAATAATTTCCAAGGCCTAAGAATGACTGTAATTCTTTGGTACTTGTTGGCGATGGAAAGTCCTTTACTGCTGTGTCCAAACAGGGTGGTGGTGGTTAGTGTTTAACGTCCCGTCAACAACGAGGTCATTAGAGACGGAGCGCAAGCTCGGGTTAGGGAAGGGTTGGGAAGGAAATCGGCCGTGCCCTTTCAAAGGAACCATCCCGGCATTTGCCTGAAACGATTTAGGGAAATCACAGAAAACCTAAATCAGGATGGCCGGAGACGGGATTGAACCATCGTCCTCCCGAATGCGAGTCCAGTGTGCTAACCACTGCGCCACCTCGCTCGGTCTGTGTCCAAACAGGGATCCAGTTTGACACCTTCCTCACTTAATATATGTTCTAAATATTGTATCTGCAATTGAGCAAAGGCACACTTCCCCAGTTTAACACTCAGGTGGGTTCCTTTCAACCTTCCAAATACATCCCTCAATCTCTCTGCATGTTCCTTTATGGTCCTAGAAAAAATGATAGTGTCATCTAAATATACTAAACATGTTGTGGGTTTTTAGTTCATGCAACAATAAGTTTGCAAATCTCTGGAAAGTGGCGGACGCATTCCTCAAACCAACTGGCATTCTTAGAAATTCATATAGTCCCATAGGTACAGTGAAAGCAGTTTTATGGTGATACTAAGGTGCAACAGGGATCTCGTGATATCCAGAGAGCAAACCAAGTGCGGTGAAAAACTTACGGTTGCCTAGTCGTTCCAGGGTTTCATCGATACACAGTAGGGGATATGTGTCTGGAGTAGTTACTCGGTTAGCTGCCCTCATATCGACACACAGACAGTAGGCTTTTTCACCATTTGCTGATTTCCCTAGCACGATGACCATGAGAGACACCCACAAGCTTGAGGAAGGCTGAATAATTTCTGCTGCTAACTGCTGCTGAATCATATCTTTGATGACTGATTGCAAATGATGCAGTAAATTAAATGACATCTGTGCGATAAGCCAAGCTTCACTGGTTGGAGTTTCATGCTCTAGTGACCATGACATGAATGTTACAAAACAAAGAGAGGCCACAAAATAACCTAATCCAGCAGTGGTTGTCCTGCGATGTTAAGGTTTGAAGTAATGCTACTTACATTGAAGTTGAGTCAGTGTGATGTGTTGGCAGAAATGACAGCATGGTGAAGTGGCGGATGGCAGGGTTGTTGGCGGCTGTCATAGATGCAGGCTGGCAGCTACTGGACACTCAGGCAGTGGCAAATTTGTTGGTGGCCGATGACTGTGGCTTGCCTGGCACACAGCTGCATCCTCTTCACGTGGCAGCAGATGGCAGCAGTTACTCGAACTCTGGCTGCTGTGGCACTGCAGCAAAAATCCTGCATGTTTTACTGACACAGCCACGTCCTGTGTGGTGCGTATGTGGCCACAGTCTGATGCATTTTATATGTCCGAAATGCTTGGCGCTATCATCTTAATGAAGTGGAAGTGTCCCACCACGGCTGCCACTCATTGTCCATAAAGGAGTACTAATGATGTTATAATATGGGCCCACTAGCAAGATACTTTCGTTGGAAGGATTTAAATTAGCTGCATGTGCCCTCTACCATCACCATAGTGATATCACACATTTCAGGTGTAAAGTAGAACAGACAGCCACCAAAATGACTGCAGGCCAAAATGCCAAACTGAATGGTCAACAGCTTCTGTCTCTATTTCTATGATAATGATTAGAGACTAATGAATATTTAAGAATAATCGTACTGAAAACTGAAAAGTTCAGTTGCCAGGTGTGATATGCTGTCTCATAGAAACACCAGTGGTTAAACTGTAAACATTACAAGTAAATAAACTAATTTGTTTTTGATTATTATATGCTGGAAAACAATTTTTGATGAGGGTACTTTCATTGACTCTGTCCCAAAAATGGAGGAATGCAAATGAAAAGACAGTACATGACAGCAAACAGAACAAGATTTTCTGCAGAAAACTTTTTTAAGCCATGTAGTATACACAGTTTCAAATCCATAAAATGAATTGTGCAGGACAACCATGCACAATGACAAAAAAGTTTGGTTCAAAAGGCAGTTTAGAAATGAAACCAGTAAATTTGTGCAGTCCAGTTTCACGCCAACGTCTATTGTGATGAAAGAATGAGGGTGAGTTGCCTTTAGGAAATGGAAAATGGACCACAGAACACTGACACAAATTTGTAGAATATGCAACTTGTAAGCAGAACTGCCATTTGATCTATGGTATGAGGAAGTAGATGTAAATTTATAATTATACCCTCAAAAACTATACTCTTGTTGGTGTTAGTTCTTTTCTATGTATTCACCCTTCACCCACTTGTGTTCACACTGGAGTAACCATATAACCTTTTTAACTGTATTTGGCGGTCTATCAAGTGTGTTGTAGCTAGTAGACACAGGCCTCAGGTCATTTATTTTTGACATTTTCTTTGTATGCTCACTTACTCCTGCTGTAACTAGTATACCAAGATATGCATAAAATTCTTTAGTTGTAAATGGCTTGCTCATTTTCACTGCTCCTTCTGGATTGGATATAATTTCTATATAAATAATTTGCCTTCCTTTGCTTTCATGTATAATTATGTAAAACATTTCATCTGTTAATATAATCTCAAGTTATATTTCATGGAAAGAAATTTTGTTGCATGTTTTGGAGCAGACCTCTCTCACAAAAATTATTCTTCAGAAGGTTCCTTATGCCACTTGGTTCTATATTTACCACATAGCGACTGAAGAAGACACAATAGCTTCAATGTCTTCATCAGCACTACCAGTGTCATTCCTACTATTATCGCTCATCTCTTTTGACTTCATTATCACTTAAAGTGCAAATAGCATGTTCAGCATCTGAAGCAGCACCATGTTTCTGAATTGTAATCCAATTGTGTGCAGAATCTTCTTCTCTGACATCCATAGTTTCAACAGTAGACAATTACTTTACAGTATAATCATCTTTGTTTTGTAGCGTAATCTTCTGTATTCAGATTCAGAGAATCCTTCTATACTATCCACGAGAGTAGCCAGCAATAATTCAACTATGTTGTTATAATGATTTTGTACATACTGTGTGTTTCCAATTGTGCATGTACGGTAAATTGCTTCAGTTACAGTCATGAACTGATTACAGAACAAGGCATAATTTTTTGTGTTTAGGCACAAGGGTTCATGCAACAAATTTTTTCCAATTGCATATGACTTGACAGACACCTCAGTTGTAGAAGTCTATATTTTTATTTTCAGAAAATGTTCCACCCTAAAAATTGATTCAGTTCTATTTGAAAATGGCTGCCACCCAATGGTTTCTATGTCAGAGTAAAAAATCACTGAGTGGAAAATATGGGGATGAGGCAAAATTTGATAGCTGAAAGAAGCAACATGTCTGCCCTGTACAGAATGAGCTGATACATTCTTATTGAGCAAAAATATGACCTCATTAATCATCTTGTGATGCTTCACCCTGACAGCTTTGCATTACCTCATCTGGAGATTTCACCAGTATGTGGATATCATTGTAATCTGATAGTGACACACAATGACATGTCCAAAGAACACTCATCATCAACTTACCTAATGATGTTTGTGTCTTTGCTTGTTTTATTGGTCATGAGTCCATGTTTACACTGCTCTCTATGCTCCTTTTTTTTGGGGCAATGACTGGAAGTGGTGCAATGATCCTTCACCATGCTCTGTGTGGTGGTGTGTGGATTATGTATGTAGAAGTAGGTGGATGTATATACGCCCAGCACTCGTTCCGTGATTAAATGACTAATGAAGCCACCTCTGTTAGCCATACACAGCTGCAACATGTTCACTGTTGCTTCAGTTTGATGGCTATTTCAGTAAGTGGTCTACACTATAGCAACCAGAGAGAGAGAGAGAGAGAGAGAGAGAGAGAGAGAGAGAGAGAGAGAGAGAGAGAGAGTGTGTGTGTATGTGTGCGGGTGTGTGTGTGTGTGTGTGTGTGTGTGTGTGTGTGTGTGTGTGTGTGTGTGTGTGTGTGTGTGTGTGTGTGTGTGTGTGTGTGTGTGTGTGTGAGCATGTGAGTGAGTGAGTGTGAGCGCGTGCGTGTGCGCGCATACAATTTCTCCTGCCCTGAAATGAAATCCATTGTGTCCGAAATTTTTTTCTCCACACCTAGGAAATGCTTTCTGCCGCCTTCCCAATATCTGCAATATTCTTGTCAGACCCTATGCTCCTTCTGCAGCCATCTCCCTACCCTATACCTCCTACCCTTCAAGAGCCCCACTGCAAGTTGCCCCATGCACCCTCCTACTACCAACTGTTCCAGCCCTGTAACTGGCGAAACATATGCTGCTGGAGGGAGAGCCACCTCTGAAATGACATGTCATACACCAACTGTTATGTAAACACTGTTTGGCCTTTTTACCACCAAATTATCAATTGGGATGAAAGGGCATAGGTAGTGGGTGTATACACACACAAAATATAGTGTTGCAGAGCATGTGCTACATCATCACAGTTGTGACCTTTGTGCCTGTTTCACCCCATGCACTCTTTGGATTCTTCCCCCGAACACCAGTTTCTGAGAACTCTGCAGGTACGAACTAGTGCTACAACATGTCCTTTGTTCTTACCACCCATCTGGCATTAATTTACATTAATTTCTTCTGTCTCAGCATTTCTTCACAGTAAGTACTCTTACTGTGACTCAGTTTTAGTTTTCTACATTTTTCATTGTCTTACCTACCTATTTTTCACTGCCCCGACTGACCTCTGTTACATACAACGCGCTTGCTTAGCTTTTCACTCTTATTAACTCATGTGTCTTGCGTATTATCCAGTCTTCCAGCTTTAAGCCCTCAGATTTTCAAATCTCATGCAATGGAGTCCCCAACAATCAGTCTTTCCTTCTCACCCTGTGTGATAAGTCTCCTCTGACCCACGGTTCCAGTAGACGTTCCCTAAATCTTCCCTTTTTCCTAGACCTCTATAGCACTTTTCCTTCACCCCTCTTCATTCCCCTTCAACTGTTCTGCCTGAAGGAGGATCCACTGGCTCCAAAAGCTTGCCTAATTTCAATTTTCTTTTATGTGTGTCTTCTGCCACCACTTGTTTAGTAGTTTATTTATCTATGTCATTAAATATTCTCATTTTCATACTGTGTGAAAGTAATGTGTTGCTAATCAACCATTCAGGTCATGGATTACACCTATTATAGACTCAATTTTTATTCTAGGTTTCAGTGGAACTTCATAAATGGCAGTCCAGATTCCTTGTCATTCTGATATTATAGTGGTCAAAAGTTTTTAGTCAGTAGACTGTCATCTAGGTAGCATACAATAGTGTTTTCTCATCAACACAGTAACATTTGGCAAGTGCTGCTTAAATCTCCTTCCTTGCCTTTGAGGATTATGTAAATTCCTCTTTAGTGTTTTCATCCTTCTTCATTGGTTTTATGTAAGCATTCTCCGCCCTATCTTATTACTTCTAGCACATACACATTTTTTGGGATAACATATTTTATGAGACTGACAATGAGTGCTCGTTCTTCCTATAATAGTTATATAAATGAACACTCGTTCAACCTATACTTCAGTATTGCTCATCAGTGTTGGATCCGTACCTGGTTGGGTTGACGGAGTAGATAGAGAAGATCCAAAGAATACTGGTGCATTTCGTCACTGGGATATTTGGTAAGCGTGATAGAGTCACAGAGATGTTTAGCAAACTCAAGAGGCAGACTCTGCAAGAGAGGCGCTCACATCGCGGTGTAGCTTGCTGTCCAGGTTTCGAGAGGGTGCATTTCTGGATGAGGTATCGAACATATTGCTTCCCCCTACTTATACCTCCCAAGGAGATCACGAATGTAAAATTAGAGAGATTTGAGTGTGCATGGAGGCTTTCCGGCAGTTGTTCTTCCCACGAACCATACGCGACTGGAACAGGAAAGGGACGTAATGACAGTGGCACATAAAGTGCCCTCCGCCACAAAGCATTGGGTGGCTTACGGAGTATAAATGTCGATGTAGATGTGTAGATGTAGATTACTTGACTCCAGTGAGTACATGTTTCATTGTAGTTTCACCTCATGTTTGGGATTATTTATTTTCTACATGGTTGTTTTTTCACTGAAGATGTAGCTGTAAATGTTGTGAAACTGATAGAGCCTAAGAATAAAAGGGTTTTACAGCTAAAGCAGTTTCATTTCTCAACATGGTTTGCCATGGCTGTGGTTGCCCAGATTGTAAAATTTTTAAACAAAATGCTGATAAACTGCCTGTAGCATCTGATAATTGCATCCTGTGATGACACATTGTTGCCATACACTTCCAATTAATTTGGACTGTAGCAACATTGTCCTCCTTTAAGTGCAGAAAATGCCACACAGTTTATCGGGCCTGAAGAGATTTGCCTGCAAACAATCAAACAGTTATTATGTAATTTTATTTTTAAGGTGATGATGAAAATGTCATGACTGTTTCTTCTGTACTTGTGTCAGATGGCGGCAGATACGGCTCCCCAACAATTCTTGACCAATGTATCTGCTGCAACTGACACATTTGGTTTAGTTTCTACTGTTACCTCATCCAATGTCCACTTTTCTGACAATACAATGCAGTACTAAAATTGATAATAGTGCCACACTTGGCAAAAAAGGAAGGAAAACCCTGGATTTTTCTGCTGTACATTTCTTCTTCCTTTGAGTAAGAAATATTGGTTGTGGAAGATGTTTGGAAAATGGGATAACTCACTCAGATCACAGACTGAGTGGAGTGTGCTGTGAGAAGAAAGTGTCACAAAGTTTGGTTTGGTTCTTTATTTTTAACATGAGAGCTTGCCATGTTTGTGTTGGTTAAAGGTGATGGTCATGGTGTTTGGAAATTAATGCTGGACATTCACACAAATAAAGGTCTGCAAGACCTTCATGCTACCACCTCTTCTCTCCTCGCTGGCTGAAAACTAACAGTGACGTTCTCCGCCACCACCATTCAAACCAGAAAACCTTAGAATTGAGCTCCACTACACAGATGTGCATTAGCCTACAGATGTAAATACATCAGATAATATTCTCACTGCACACATTTGTGATATACATTGTCTATTGCATAGAACTGATCCAGAATATTATTTCATTTGACATCAGTGAATGGAAGTACGTGAAGTAAGCTAATTTTGTAAAGCTTTCATCACCAAATTCTGAAATGATGCAGAGACCAAAGTTTCTGAAACTGTGGGTTGCTGAACATGTATAACATGTGATTTCCATTTAAAATTCAAATTATAAGGGCACATAGGAATTTTGAATAGCCGGTTTTGCAGATTCTCTTTCATGACATCCCATACTCTTAATTGCTATGATATAACTTCACTTGTAATTAAATGAAAGAACTGTACCTTTAAAAGCTATGTGATACAATGTTTACCAGGAATAATTTAGTGATACCTTTTAACATTTCATTTATTGGACACGGTGTTGTAGCTTGGATTATCATGCTTGCATCGAACAAAAATGGTACTATTTCTGCTTTACCAGTGTAGCGTGGAAGATCAGTTATATGAAACGAGAACAGGAGTGGTTCTGCAGTTGAATCCTATGGGGCAGCAGCAGCAATTTGACACCTCTCAACTCAAGATGCTATCATGATCAATCTTCTTCTATCTGACACAGTACTTTGCTTTCTTTTTGTTAAGTAAGAAGTGGACCATTTACTCATTGTGCCTCAAAAGCGTCTCAGTGTCTCATGTTGTTACTTTCATTGCTCTTCTTCTTGTACTTGTTGTTGTTATTGTTGTTGTTGTTGTCTTAAGTCTGAAGACTGTTTTGATACAGATCTACATATTTATGCAGCCTACATCCTTCTGAATTTGCTTATTGTATTCATCACTTGGTCCCCCTCCAATATTATTACCACCCCCATCCTCCCTGCTTCCCTCACCACCATATTGGTGATCACTTGATGGCTCAAAATGTGTCCTATCAACCGATCCCTTCTTTTGGTCAAGTTGTGCCCCAAATTTGTCTCCCCAAGTATGTTCAGAACCACCTCATTAATTACATCATCCACCCACCTAGTCTTCAACATTTTCTGTAGCACTACATATCGAAAGCTTCTATTCTCTTTTTGTTCCAACTGTTATTGTCAATGTTTCACTTCCATACATGGCTGCACTCCAGACAAATACTTCCAGGAAAGACTTCCTATCACTTAAATCTATGTTCAATGTTTACAAATTTCTCTGAAATGCTTTTCTTGCCATTGCCAGTCTGTGTTTTATATCCTCTCTACTTTGTCCATCATCAGTTATTTTGCTATCAAAATGGAAAAACTCATAGAGCACTACAGGTGCCTCATATCCTAATCTAATTCCATTAGCATCATGTGATTTAATTCAACTACTTCCTGTTATCCTTATTTTGCTTTTGTTATGTTCATCTTATATCTTCCTTTCAAGACACTGTCCTTTCTGTTCAGCTACTCTTCCAAGTCCTTTGCTGTCTGACTCAATTATGTCATGGGCAAACCTCAAAAATTTTATTTGCTCTCCATGACCTTCAATTGATACTCCAAATATTTCTTTGGTTTCATTTACTGGTCATTCAATGTACTGGTTGTATAACATCATGGATAGTCTACAACCCTGCCTCATTCCCTTCATGGCCCTTGACTATAGCTTTTCATTCCTTGTGTTTTACCCCTTATGTCTTTGGAATTTCAATGAGAGTTTCCCAGTTAATATTGTCAAAAGCTTTCTCTTAGTCTACAAATGCTATGAACATAGATTTGCCTTTTCTTAATCTATCTTCTCAGATAAGTCATAGGGTCAGTATTGCCTCACATGTTCCTACATTTCTCCAGAATCCAAACTCATCTTCCACGAGGTCAGCTTCTACCAGTTTTTCCATTCGTCTGGAAATAATTCATGCCTCATCCAGATAACAATAAAAATAAAAATACTGAAAATGAAGTTATCATTCAGGCATTATAATACATAGTGAGTGAAATTGGAATTGTATATGGCACTTTCAGTGGGGAGTCCCTCCTAAAAGAAAAAATGCAACCAAAATAGCATCTTTTGTTTGCAGTTTTACATAATCTTCAAACTGCTGTGAAGTGCAGGGCACAGGATACTTAGCATTGTAACATATTACTTTTTCTTCCCATTCAAATCATATCTGAAGTTCAGGTAGACAGGCCACTTAAATGGCTCTGGAGTTTAATTAAACTAATCTTGCCTTTGCAATCCCTGCTGGTGTGGTACATAGAGGGCCCACGAATATCCCCATATTCTTCACTTACTTTTTGGTAATCAGTGTATGCGTAGTGTAGTGACCTATGTTTAGTTTCAGCTAGATATGTCACCTCTGCATCTATTATCAGTTGCTCTTTACATCCTCTTGCTCCTTTGCAGCAGCCTTTTTGTTCTTAATTTATAATTTTGTTCTGTATTGTATGTGTCATTAATTTCTGTGTAATGACTGAAGTTAATATTTTGTATATTGTTGTCAGGCATGTTATGTGGCGATATTTTGCTGGGTTTGCTGTGTCTGCTTAATCTTTAGGTTTCAGATAAGTTGTTCCATGTGTAAGTGTATCAGGGAATGTGTATGGGTCTGCAATGTAACTGTTAAATAATTTGGTTAGATGTAAATGTTTTGAGGTGAACTTCTTTGGCCAGTAATTTGCTATTTTATCTTTTACAGGAGCTTTTCAATTGTGCGTAAAATTAATTGCTCAGGTGACTTCATGTTGCAAAATTATCACTTCAGGCATTTGTGGTATCAGCTTTTATGTGTCTGTTTCTGCTTGTATCCACCATGCGTGTCTGTTGTGTTGTACCGGGTTTGACCATATGTTGCTCCAGAAGTGTTCCTTGTCTGTTATGTTTGGTGAATTGTCTATTTTAATGTGTGTGTTATCTATTGTCTGGTAAAATTTCTTTTGGTTTGTGTTGAATGTTTGGTTTTGTTTCCTTCTATTTTCACTCTTTTTGTATCTTCTAAGTCATTTGGCCAATGCTTGTAATTTCTGCTTCTTTTCATCTAATTGCTCTATCGCTTCTTGTTGTGAGATTTTACCTAACATTTTTCGTTTTTTGTCTGATATTTCATTTCTTATAAATTGTGTTAGCTGTCCGACGTATTTTCTCAGTTTTTCTGTTCTGATCTGTAGCCTGCATTGCCATGCTGGTTTGTGGGTTTCTTCTTTGTGTTGGTTGGTTCTGATCTCTGCCTAGTGTGTATATTTAGTGTAATGAGTGCTCCTATATAAACTAGTAGTTGTAAGTCTTCCATAGTTGTATTTTCATTTATTTTGTTGTGTATGATTGTGCTGATAGTTGTTATTGTTGTTTCGACTTGTGGGTTATTTGGTGGTCTATGCAATAATGGTCTAATGCCTGTATTTGTGTCTTTGCATTCTATATATATCAGCTGAAATTTTTCTTCTACATCTAACGTGTGTGTCACTTCGTGTTCTGTTTGTGCTTGTTCTGGTGACTGTCTTAAGATTTCGTTTTCCTCTGATTGTTTAATTTGTGCGTGTTGTTCTTTGTTTGTTTGTTCTGGGATGTTTGAGTACATTACTGTATTTTCTTCTTCTTCTGATTGCACATTATTTTGTTCCAGTATTTGTTGTTTGATGTTTTCTAATTCTGCTTGGGGTATCCTTTTATTTTTGATTATTACACGGATCTGATCAGCTAGTCGTTGTTCTGTTAAAAATTTTAATTCTGGGTATCTGCTAATAAATGTTGTGTATACTTTTGATCTGTATCCAGTTGTGTTGGTTCCTAAATTTGTTGCCTGGTAATAATAGAACATGAGGTGTTGGTTAACTTCATCTGACAATCTCATCCTCGGTCTTTGTTTTCCTTCTAGATTGGTTGCAGGAAGCATATCCTGAAAAACACCTCTATTTGGACTTAAATCATTTTCCGTGTGGCTAGCAGTGTCATTACCATTGTGGATGGGCATAGGGTTCAAGCATTGTCCCCAACCACGACAGTGCTTGTCCAAGGCGTCATTAGTTCTGTCCTGAACCAACTGATCACACTAAAAGGGGGTGTTAGCCCTATTAGTGGTTTGTACTTTTCGTCGCCTTTTTTGACAGGCAGAATGTACCAGCGGCCTATTCTTTTCCTGGGCCTCCACGGGTTTTATTATTATTATTATTGGTTTTTGGGGCTCTCAACTGCATGATTTTCAGCACCCGTACAAGTTCCCAGCCATTACACAGTCCAATCTAGCCACTTTCATGAATGATGATGAAATGATGAGGACAACACACACACTGGGTGCTTCTCATGTCCTCTCACACATGCAGAATTGTAACTGGTTTTGTCTTGTACTTTTGGGTCATCTGTGTAGAAACATATTGAATTAAAATAATCATGAAAGACTGAAAGCAAAAAGTATTTGAGAAGGGTAGGATCAGCATACTGCTTGGGACCACAAAAGAGGTACATCCATATCACAGGACAGAGAACAGGCCAAGGGTGTGTGGAGAGGGAGCTCTACGGACCCAGACTGACAGATGCATTTGGAGGTCCTTCATTTGAACAAGCGAAAACACAGTTTTGGGTGATGCAAGAAAAGACTGGACTGGTAGTTGAGGAACAGAGTTGAGTGACAGGGTGGGGGAGGGGGGGTTAGGCATCTGACATATTGTTACTGTGTGATTTGCCAGAAGATGCTGTCGTCTAACCTACCACAGGAATGGGACACCAGCTTCTCCTAGAAAACTGTCAACAGGGCTTCTACAGAAGATTCCCAAAGCCAACTGCACACTTGTGTGCAGTACAGGGTCAAGCAACCTCAGTACAGATGGTGCTGCTATCCCACAGGCAGCACATCCGTAGTCCAAGTGACATAAAAATCAGCACTTGGTAAAATCTCTGAAGAACTGTGCAGTCTGTGCCCCACAAAGAGACTAAGAAAACAGAGCATTCAGCTTCTTTATACAAGTTGCCTTGAGTCAGCAGACATGTGGCAGCCAAGTTAGCTTGCGGTGAAATACCTAAGAATTGGAAAGCTTCAATGACTTCAAGTAACTCATCACCAAGATAATTTTATGGGTGCAGGTGCACAGTACAGAGTTGACAAAAATGAATAACTTGTGTTTTTGCGGCAGAAAATTGATAGCTGTGATTCAGGGCCCAGTCATTGGCTCTCCAGACAGCCCCCAGAAGTTGGATCTCAGTGTTGTGCAGTGATGTACGGAGACAGTACAGGCCAAGATTGTCCACATACATTGACGCAGAGACTGTGGGGCCTACTGCATTTACGATAACATTGATGCGATAGCAAACAGCATTACACTAGGAACCGATCCTTGAGGAATTCCAGTTTCCTGCACAAATCAGTTGCTGGGAGTCTAACATATCCAGACATGAAAAAATTGAAGAGATGGGAAATTCCGGATAAAAATGAGTAAACCGGCCTGGAATCTGCACTTGTGCGGTGTAGATAGGATGTAATGTCACCAGATGGTATCGTATGCCTTCTGTGGGTCAAGGAATACAGGAATCTGATGATGGTGATGCACAGAAGCATTGCACACAACGGATTTCAAATGAACCACATTATCTGTGGTGGACTGGAACGGCTGAAAGCTACTTTATAATCACAATATATGCCCTCTGGCTTCAAGGCACCTACAAAGACAGTGATCAACCATTTGTTCAAATAGCTTACAAAGTCTATTTAACGGGGAGATTGGCCCATAGTTAGTCTTTTCCTGGAAATCAGTGGGTCCTTTCCTGTTTTCAGGACAGGAATAATACTACCCTTCCACCACTGAGATGGAAATGCTCCCTTCTGCCAAATGCAATTTAGAAGCCTGAGGATATATTTCACGGTGTTGGCAAGATGATGTTTGAGCATTTTCTTATGAATTTTATCAAGACCAGGGACCATATTTCAACACACTGACAAAGTGCTGTGAAGCTCCCATTCTCTAAAAGGGTCACTGCATGATAGAGAGAGAGGTGCATGGAAAGACAGCAGGTGGCACCTACCAAGATGTTTCCACATCAGGAAATGAGGATTGTAATTACTGGAAATGGACACTTCAGTGAATTGTGCTGCAATACTTTCAGCAAGTACCTCTGGATCACTGCAAGTGTTACCACTCTCAAAGACACCATGAACTGCGTCAGGTGGTGGATGGTTGCATATACAGCTTAGTTTAATCCATACTTGGGACGATGGGACCTGGGATTGGAAAGTTGAGATATGTTGCTCCCAACGTTCCTGCTTCCTTTTCTTTATCACCTGAAGTCTCTCGAATGCAATTAAATTATCCATAGAGCACTGTTGCTTGTACCATTGAAGCACTCTGCACCATTTCCTGATAGCTGCAGTTATATTTTCAGACCACCATGGCACTGGTGGCCATCAGGATTAACCTGAGAAGTAGAGTATTGTTGCTGCTGCAGCACAAGTGATAGTATCCTGTACAAATTTGTCAATATCCATCACATGACTGGCTGAAAAATTGGCCGAAGAGGAGATGGCCTGCCAATCATCTTTCCAAAGTGACCAATGTTATGAATATTCTAGGTATCTGTGAGTGGAGAGGGAGAGAACAGTAGGAAAATGGTTTCAGTCACAAAGATCACCATGGATGTGTCACTGAATCAGGGGTAAGATAATCAGGCTGCAAACTGAGTTCAATAGCTGAAAGCATTCTGTGGGCAACACTGAAATGCATTGCAGTACCAGTGTGGAGTAGTCAGACATCCAATTCTGAAACGAAGTGTTCTAGTGCACAGTTTCGGTGAGACAATGTCATTGCCCCAGAGAGGATAATGGGCATTAAAGTCCCCAATAAGGAAAAGGGGCCAGGGAGCTGTGACCCTAACTCAAACAGCTCATGGTAATGAAAGTTTCATCCAGGGGTAGACAGAAATTACATATTGTCATTGAACAGAGAGGTTGACACTGACAGCTGTGGCCTCTAGTGCAGCAGAAA
The DNA here is from genome assembly GCF_021461395.2 of Schistocerca americana. Lineage (NCBI taxonomy): Eukaryota > Metazoa > Arthropoda > Insecta > Orthoptera > Acrididae > Schistocerca > Schistocerca americana. Next base: position 52,465,448 of record NC_060121.1, on the reverse strand, counting down.
GTGGCATCCACTCACTGAAAATATCAGAGTGTGTGAGGGTACATGCCCCATAGACGCTCTTTAGACATTAACACAATTTTTACAGTAGGGTTAGTAGTTTTACAGAGCAGGGAGGTGTGTTGCCCTGAAATGTGCTTCCTGGAGCTTGTCTCCAAAGAAGCCATTAAATGATGGAGTTCTCTCAAATGGCAATAGTCATTACAGTTCCATTGAATGAGGTTTAGTGTCCGGTCTGAGAAAAGTGGTAAATGGAAGAGATGGATGTGATTACTTCACTAGCAGGTAGTGGTCCACCTGAATGCATGAAACATTGTCAATGTGCATAGGCTCGACTGCTGCAGGGCTGGGGAGCGGAAAATTTCAGGCCTCAGAAAGTAGCTTATCTTTCCACTTACCCTTCTGAGACTGATTTCTGTGAAGATTTCCCCATTTAATCTCCCAGAAGAAGAGGAGCATACTTTCCTTTGGCCGATGACCTGTAGCTAACAACTACAAGGAAGGGTTTACTGTTTCCAACTAATATGTTCTCAGTTTCATTGCCTATTTCCATGGAGCAAGTTGTAATGACTCAAGGCAAACATCTGGAGCCATGAAGCATAAGCAGTCAGATAATTCCAAAGATCCCCTAGCTAAAATGAATTTGTCAGAAGAATTGAATGCCACTGAAATTCTATAATTCTGCAAGTCAAAGCATGGAATGACATGAGTCTGAATGTGGTAAGGAAGCTAGAAAATCTGGAAAGGAAATTTGACTGCTCAGTCTGGATGTAGTTAGGGCCGTGAAGTGAAATAGGAAGAATATAAGCATTTTTGGTTTGATGAATTTGTCCTTAATAGAACAGTAGGGCTGAGAAGGAACCACTGTGAATGCTCTAGTCCCACAAGAAAATACCATATAATGATGCACACAACAAACTTTATCAACTCTAAATCACAACTAATTATAACAGGTACACTAGCCACAAAGAGGTGCACAATAACAGTCTGATAACATGAATATCAAGGTAAAAGTGACTAATTTAGAGCGGGCTGTGCCCATCTCTAAAAGCTGTCAGCTGGCCAGGAGAGTGTACATATGAGAACTTGTGTGTGCATCCACAAGTGGCAGCCTATGATGGTCATCACACTTCCAGCTGTGTCTGCCAACTTGTGTGGTGTACATTGTGCCAGCACATCCAGATCTCGGGTGTGGATCTATGTGGGTCACTACAGTTAACAGTTCAGTAATGGGATTATTCTCATCAGAATTGACAGCAAAAAAAGCCAACAATAATAGTTCAGATATATCCGCCAACTTCATGAGCAGAAGATGAAGAGACTGTGAAAGTATATGAGGAAATATTTATGTAAAATGGATAAAAATCCAATAACCATGGGTGAGTGTAATGCCGCAGGACAAGTAACAGAAGACAGAGTTGTAAGAGAATATGAGGTTGGAAAGAGGTGTGACAAAGGAAAAAGTCAAATTCAGTTATTTTAGAAATTTTAGTTAATCTGTTCAAAAGTCACATGAGGTGGAGGTATAGTTAGAAAAGTCCTAGAGATGTGAGAAGATTTTAGTTAGTTTACATCATTTTGTGACATATTGCAAAATTTGATATTGGACTGCAAGGTGTACCCAGGAGCAGATAGAGATTGATATCAAAGTTCTGTAATGATGAAGAATAGCCAGAACTTTAAGGGAATTGCCCAGACCTAAACGTGATTAAGGAAGTTGGGTACTGAGAAGAATGTTGTGTGTTTGAAGTTCAAAGGGGCAGTAAACAGTGTGGTAATGAATACCACAATGGGCAAGTCAGTTGAAGAAGAACAGACTTACAGAAGTTGGACAGACAGATTTAAGTATACATGAGGTAACTGTGAAGAAACATGATGTTAAAGAAGAAATGCTTGAATTGATTCATGATGTAAGGAAGTACAAAAATGTGCAGTAAGGGACAGGAAGACATTAATATAAGTCACTTATGTGTGACATAAGTAGGAAAGCTGTGAAGCCAAAGTGAAATGATTGCATAAAAAATGTGAAGGAGTCAAAAATGAAAAGGTTGTTGCTACAACTGTTCAGAATGTAAAACAGTCAAAGCAACCTTTGGTAAAAATAAAACTAAAGGAACAAGCATTATCAGTGCAAAAGGATCTCCACTGTTAAACTCAGAGGAGCAAGCTGATAAGTGGAAAGAGTAGATTAAGGCATCTGTGTGTGGTAGGATTTGTCTGGTGAGATGATTGGAGACGAGTTAGAAAATATAGGTGATCCAATGTTAGAGTAAGGGTTCAACAAATTTTTGGGAGACCTGCAATCAAATAATACTGGAGGCACATGCAACATTCCTAATTGTATGTTTGGAATGCAGAATTGTATAGAAGTCAGTTACATACTGTGGGAAAACCAGAGATGAAAAGAATCAAAGTGTTTGAGATGTGGTTCTACAGAGGACTGTTGAAAATTCAGTGGACTGATGTTATAAGGAATAAGGAGTTTCATCACAGAAACATAGATGAGAAGGAACAAAATGATAGGCCATGTGATAAGAGAGCAATGAATAACTTCAATCATAGTAGAGGGAGCTATAGAGGGTAAAAACTTCAGGAGAAAGCAGAGATTGGAATATGTCCAGAAAATAACTGAACATGTTATACTCTGTGGTGAAGTAGTTGCGATAGGAGAAGAGTACATGGTGGGCTACATCAAGCCACTCAGAAGACTGTTGAATGTCACCATTCCCTCTGAGCTGTTATGAACCATGCACAATGAATTTTATTGGAGAAAACTTGTGTTGTAAAGCTTTGGATAAAATACCTAACACCTTAATCAGTTGTCTAAAAGATAATCAAGGCAGAATACTACATGTTATTCTTATGGCATTCTCTTGTACAATTAAGTTTCGCTTATGGTGTCTAATTCCCTCAGAATCACCAGCTTCAATAAAACTACATCCTGTTACACTTGTTTTTCACTTTATAATCTGTCTAAAAGGCACTGTCCACTCTGTTCAACTAATCTTCCATATGCTTTGCCCCCTATGAAAATTAAAATTCATTTGGAAACCTAAAGTGATTTTATTCTTCTCCTTACTTGTTGTCCTCTTCCTACAATCTATAGCTGTGTACACCATTCTGTGTGAGTACATTGCTGTGGTCAAGTCCTTTGAGATGGGTGCATTAAACAAGATTGACTTCAGCACCCTCCATGCATTCCTTGAAATGGTGTTGTATTCTATAGCTACTCTGTCTGGACCTTATTTCAAAGTATATGTTTCTGTGTGTTAAAAGTATCCATCATGTCTTTTCCTCATAACTTTCTTTAATTAGCCTAGCATCTAACTATGGAACATGGAACACCCATATGAATATCAGAGATCCTATTACCTTTATGTACCTTTGCTTTGCAAATGGAGCAGTTTTGTTCCCATTTTTTCATGTCTTACAATTTGTCCGATGTTTCTAACTTGTAGTTGGCTGTTAAAACCTGTTAGAAGTCATGATATATGATATTACTGGGACATAGGTTTGATTATAGGCTTAGCTGGATGTTATACTTAAGACTTGAGTAATGATTCAGCACTTAGACATATTTTAAAGTGCATTAATGTAGCTTGTGGGGAACAGACCATACTTGCCTGTCTTGATTCTCCATAACCAGGACTGCAATCCCAGCTTGATTATGTATGTGTACTTCTGCCCCTTCTTAACATCTACACTGAAATACATTTTGTACTCCACACCATGAGGGCCTCAAATGAAGTATAAAAAAGGTCATTTTGTATGGAAGACACCTGAGGAAAGAACTACTCACCAAACCGAATTATTTGAAAGAAAGGAACTTCTTGACCAGGTTAGTTATATTCTGAAAGTAGGCCCATGCTGTCTGCTAATGTCTGGACACAATAAAAATAGCTTTTCTTTTCTCAAATTGACCAGGCAGACCCATTGTCCATTTGTCTCTTTCAAATGGGTGCGGTAGCCCAAGTCTCACATCAGCTGATCTACAACCCATGTTTATTTATCACTGTGCCATCATTGAAAGCTAAACTTTAGATTATTATGAGCACCTGTTGCAACTAGTGGGTGATTTGAATGTGTACAGCATCTAAGAACCACAGTTGGAAAAGAATTTCTCTACAGTGCAAGGTATTGTTGCAGAAGTCTCTTCCTTCTGCCTTACCATATCTGTTGGTGTTTGGCAAATTCTGTTCTAGATCTGTATTGTAATTATTGGCTCCCCCTTTAGTATCTTGTCATATCTTGTTCTTCTGAGGTAGAATTCCGACAGAGCACTTCTACACAGGTATCCCACCAACAGTTTACATCATGCCAGAATAGATTTTCCTAGTAACAACCGAGACATTCAACAAAATAAAATTAAAACAGTCAATATTAACATATTGTGTAATGCAATATGTTCTTTATCTCCAGTAGACTTATAAGATAAGAAATTTAAATTCCATTTGAATGACATTTCACTTAAATATTTGTTTTTATAACCCATCACCTGTATTACAGGTGCACTACTTAAATATTTCAGAATTGTTTATTGTACATCTGAAATGATTTAGAGGTTTTATTTTTATAACAAATAAACTTACAACTAAGTAATATTATGCTAGTAAAAAGTAGCATTACACAGAATGTCTCTTTGTCTTGCAGAAAATTTGAGGAGCCTTACTGAGAAAAAAATGGTACAAAACCAAGGAAACATTATCATCCACTGGCTAGGTAATGACACAAGTCTCATTTGTTCGTAGAAAACTATTTTATGTTAGATTTTCATAGACAGGTGATGGTTTTTACAAAAATTACTACTCAGACAGAAATTTTTGTGGGTTTTTCATTAGTTTTAAATACCTGTGGCCGCTGAAGCTGTGTTAAATGTCCCCATAATGAATATTTCAGTCTTCAGTGGAGTAAGAACCAGTATGAAACTGGCTGACAGTTTAAAACTACGTGGTGGTGCATTGGGACATGAACCTGGGAACTTTGCCTTTTGTGGGCATGTGCTGTACCAACTGAGATACCCAAGGAAAGTCATGACACATCCTCACAGCTTTACTTCTGCCAACACACACACACACACACACACACACACACACACACACACACACACACACACACAGACACACAAAATTCACAGAGTTAAAGTAAATGTGTTTCAGAAACAATTTCATCTGTTTCTGATCATATTTTATCTATTTTATGTAGGCTTGGTCTTATACAGAATCTTCTCTGTGCAGGTGAGGGTGCTGCCACACACACCCATAGAACATGATGAGCACAGCACCAGGAGAAGAGGAGGATTTTCTGTAGAGGTATGACATAGATTATTAAAATATTGTTAAAATAATGCAAATTAATTTGGCCACAGTGTCTGTTGTTTCAAGCAGAAAGCTATCATTAATCTGTCCAACTCTCAAAGCGCTTTCTTTGGGTTTAATTTCAGGGAGGTACTGTGATATTAGTATCTGTTTTGCATCATAAGTCTGCAGGTAATATTTCCATTTTACACTAGTAAAGTTCCACGGAATATCAGAAATAATTGCTTCTTGCTTGCCAACATGTGAAATGTAATTTTCAATAATCTATCAGATTGGCAGTGCAATAGAGGCACTTTTCAAGATACATAATTCAATAGATATTTGGAAAGTAGGTCACATATTGTAACAACATGTTTAACATCTGCATGGCCCCAAGGAATGGGGCCACATAAAGTCAGTGGCAAGTATTTGCAGGATTTTCTTGGTAATGATTGGGTGTAGCTCTCCTTTGGAGCCATAGTTTGAAATTTTCACATTTTGACAGAGTTGGCATCTCTATCAAATACATTGTACTCTCCTTTGAAGGAAGGAAAATAGCAATAGTCAATGATTTTCCAAGCCCATTTAGCCACCTTAGGATCCCCAATACTCTGTGGGTGTAAAAAATTAGGTTCTCCAGACTGTCATCTGGAATACAATCACACTAGTTATCATACCATTCATACCATGTGAAATGGCAATAAAATGATACATTATAGTGAAGCATATAGTATCTAACTAGTGCCTCAAGTCAGGTAAGTGTAAATTGTGTTCTGATTTCTCTCCACCAGGATTCTCCACCTCGGAGATTACACATCACTGCAGATGTGTAATGCAGATGATAAATGTTGTCTTGCCTCAGTAAGACCTCATATTTCACACTTTGTTCCTTGGATCCAAAGTTACTAAACATTCCTTCAGGCACACACAATAATACCTCAGCTACTATATTGTTCTCTCCCTTTGTGTAAACTATTTCAAAAATTGTGTTCTTGAATTGAAATGATTATGCATGAAGTAATTTTCAATCAAGAAAAAAGCCTAAAGGTTGATAATGACAATATACTATGGTGCAATTACCAACAAAATAGTGATGGAAGTTCCTAAAAGTGAACACAATTACAAGAACTTGTAATTCAGTGGCTATGTAGGCCCATTAGTGAAGAGTATTGTACAGAGAGTTTGTCTGCCATCAATATCTCTGAATTGGAAGGGACAAGCTGCCAAACTGGTGAATGAAGCATTAGTTGTCAAGCAAAAATCCTGAGACATATCTAGATAGTGCAACATTTGGGTATTGTCTAGTACATCTTTCAACTTACTGAAAGTAGATTGGCATACTTCTGACAAAATGTATAGTATCTGTCTCTATAATAAGTTTAGTAATGGTACTGGATTTAATAATTAATCTGGAATGAAATGATAACAGAAGTTTCCTAAATCTAAAGGTACTTTTAATGGTCTTTTCCTCTGGAGTACAGGAAAGCTATGAACGGGTTGTATTCTTGTTTTGTCAGTTAGGATGTCCTGGGGCATAATAATGTGCCCAAGAAATTTACTCCCTCTTTCCCATATTTGATTCTTTTTTTTTTTTTTTTTTTTTTTTTTTTTTTTTTTTAAAATTGCCCATAACATCTTACTACTTAAATTAATTTCTCTACCATCTCCATGTGCTCTTCCAAATCTTGTGTGGCAGCCAACAAATTGTCCACAAATTAAATAATTCTTTCCAGTAATTCTGGGCCTAATACATAGTCTAGTGCTAGTATAAACACGCCACCACTCGTGTCAGGAGTAGATAGTTTCATTATAAACTGGTAGCTATGATCTGCAAAAATAAAAACAGGTTGCTTTATAAAGGATCCATCTAGTAGTATCTGCCAGTATGACACTCTCAAATTGATGTAAATTAAGTATATGATCCCTTGGATCCACTGTATTTGTTGATATAAATTTTCTGGTTGGATTCTCACATAAATATTAATTTTTTAATTTCCCTCAGTCCAATACCAACCTAATATTTCTCCCTTCTTTAGCTACAGCTCACAGGGGTTACAGTATTGGCTTTTTGATGGCTGAATCATTTTCCTGTCTATCATAATCATCACCTGTATCTCTTCTGCTACAGTTGCCTGTTTCAAATAAGGAATGGGCAGAAAGATAGACAGAATGGTTCATGAGACAGAATACTCAGAAGACATGTGCTTTTCCTTCATTTTACTAAAAAATTAACTAGAGCTGTTGTATGAATTTTAGTCAGATACTGAGATTCTCATTACGTAAGTTCAATTTGCTGTTCAATATCAAATTCAGTGAATGTTTTGGAATGTTGGTGCAATAATTTGGTAATATCTATGTCCATGAACTCTGATTTAATCCCTGGCAATAGTTTTCATGGGCTAGATTGGTCTCAATGATATCAGGTTCTGCTTTACATTTATTAACATAATTTATCATTTTCATATGTAGAGATCTACATCTACATCTACATCTACATCTTAATGGTTACTCTGCAGTTCACACTTAAGTGCCTGGCAGAGGGATCATCAAACCATTTTCATACTACTTCTCTACCATTCCACTCTTGAATGGCATGCGGGAAAAAGGAACACCTAAACCTTTCTGTTTGTTCTCTGGTTTCTCTTATTTTATTATGATGATCATTTCTCCGTACATTGGTGGGTGTCAACAAAATATTTTCACATTCGGAAGAGAAAGTTGAAGACTGAAATTTTGTAAATAGATCTCACCACAAGGAAAACAGCCTTTGTTTCAGTGACTGCCACCCCAACTAGCATATCATATCAGTGACACTCTCACCCCTATTGCGTGATAACACGAAACGAGCTGCCCTTCTTTTTTGATGTCCTTCGTCAATTCTACCTGGTAAGGTTCCCATACCATGCAGCATTATTCCAGCAGAGGATGCACAATTGAAATGTACGCTGTCTGTTTACTTGTTTTGTCGCATCTTCTAAGTGTTCTGCCAACTAAGTGCAGTCTTTGTTTCACCTTCCCCACAATATTATCTATGCGGTCTTTCCAATTTAAGTTGCTCATAATTTTAATTCCTTGGTATTTAATCAAATTCACAGCCCTTAGATTTGTGTTATTTATTGTATACTCAAAATTTATCTGATTTCTTCTACTACGAGTGTGGATGACCTCCCACTTTGTTTACTGTTAATTGTCACTTTTCGCACCATACAGAAATTCTCTCCACATAATTTTGTGACTGGAATTGACCATCTGATGATTTTACTAGACAGTAAATTACAGCTTCATCTGCAAACAATCTAAGGGGGCTGCTCAGATTATCACCTAGATCATTTATATAAATCAGGAACAGCAGAGAGCCTATGACACTACCTTATGGAACACCAGATATCACTTCTGTTCTGCTTGATGATATACCATCTATCACTACAAATTGTGACCTCTCTGAGAGGAAATGACAAATCCAGTCACACAACTTAGACGATACTCCAATGCATGCAATTTGATTAATAGTCACTTGTGAGGAATGGTATCAAAAGCCTTCTGGAAAACTAGTAATATGGAATCGATCTGAGATCCTTTGTCGACAGCATTCATTACTTCATGGGAATAAACATCTAGCTGTGTTGCACAAGAATGATATTTTCTGAATCTGTGTTGGTTATATATCAATAAGTCATTTTCTTCAAGGTGAATCGTAATGTTAGAGTACAGTATATGCTCCAAAATCCTACTGCTGATTGAGGTCAGTGATATGGGTCTGTAATTCAATGGGTTACTCCTATTTCCTTTCTTGAATATTGGTGTGACCTGTGCTACTTTCCAGTCTTTAGGAACAGACCTTCTGTCAGGTGAGTGGCTGTATATGATTGCTAAGAAAGGTGCTATTGTGTCTGCATTCCCTGAAGGGAACCTGATTGGTATACCATCTGGACAAGAAGACTTGCCTCTCTTAAGTGATTTGAGCTGTTTCGCATCACCTAAGATATCTACTTTTATGTCACTTGCGCTAACAGGTGTTCTGGTCTCAAATTCTGGAATATTTACTTCTTCTTCTTTCATGAAAGAACTATGGGAAACTGTATTTAGTTGCCCGCATCTCGTGGTCGTGCGGTAGCGTTCTCGTTTACCACGCCCGGGTTCCCGGGTTCGATTCCCGGCGGGGTCAGGGATTTTCTCTGCCTCGTGATGGCTGGGTGTTGTGTGCTGTCCTTAGGTTAGTTAGGTTTAAGTAGTTCTAAGTTCTAGGGGACTGATGACCATAGATGTTAAGTCCCATACTGCTCAGAGCCATTTGAACTGTATTTAGTAACTCCACTTTAGTGGCACTGTCATTGGTAACATTTCCATCACTATTGTGCAGCGACTGTATTGACTGTTTTTTTCCACTGGTGTACTTTACATATGAACAGAATCTCTTTGGGTTTTATACCATATTTTGAGACAATGTTCCATTGTAGAAACTATTAAAGGCATCTCTCATTGACATCTGCACTAAATTTAAAGTTTCTGTGGAATTTAGCCAGTCTTGGGGAATTTGAGTTCTTCTGAATTTGGTATACTTTTTTGTTGTTTTTGCAACAATGTTCTGACATGTTTTGTGTACCATGGTGGATCAGTCCCACCTCTTATAAACTTATGTGGTATCAATCAATCTATCTATTTCTGTTGATGCTGTATCTTTGAATTTGAGCCATATCTGTTCTATACATACATAATTAGCTTGGAAGGAATGGAGACTCTCCCTTCGGAAGGCATTAGTCAAATTTTTATCTGCTGTTTTAAGTAGATATATTTTGCATTTATTTTTAGTGGTTTTCATTTATATGGTTTTGGGCCTCACTACAATGACCTTGCGTTCACTAATCCCTGCATCCGCCGTGATGTGCTTAATTAGATCAGGATAATTTGTGGCTAAGAGATCATGTGTGATTTTGCAACCATTTAAAATTCATGTGGGCTCATGAACTAACTGTTCAAAGTAATTCCCAGAGGAAGCATTTAGTTCAACTTCGAAAGATGTTTTCTGCCTACCACCAACTTTGAAAATATATTTTTGCCAACAAATCGAGGGTAGATCTCCACCAATTATAACTGTAAGAATGGGGTATGTATTTGTAATGAGATTCAAGTTTTCTTTGAACTGTTCAGCTATTATATCATCTGAGTTGTGGGGTCGGTGGAAGGAGCCAATTATTATTTTGGTACGGCTGTTAAGAATAATCTCTACCCATAGTAATTTTCAGGAACTATCTATTTCAACTTCACTATGAGATAAACTACTATTAACAGACATAAACACACCACTACCTACTTTATTAAATGTATCCTTCCTGAACATGGTTTGTGCCTGTGTAAACATTTTGGCAGAATTTATCTCCAGCTTTAGCCAACTTTCTGTTCCTATAACTATTTCAGCTTCAGTGCTTTCTGTCAGGCCTTGAAGCTCTGGTACTATTACAACACAGCTATGACAATTTACAAGTGCAATACTGACTGTTGCTTGGTCGATTCTCATTGTTTCTTTGCCCTGTACCCTTTGAGACTGTAGCCCTTTTTGATCTTTCCTGAGACTGTCTAACCTAAAAAATCACCCAGCCCATGCCACACAGCCCCTGCTACCCATGTAGCCACCTCCTGTGTGTAGTGGACACCTGACCTATTTACTGGAACCCAAAACCCAACCACCCTATGGCGCAAGTTGAGGAATCTGCAGCCCACACTGTCGCAGAACCGTCTGAGCCTCCACGCGGCTCTGTACCAACGGTCCGCAATCAGTCCTGTCAATGATATTGCAGATGGTGAGCTCTGCCTTCATCTTGATAGCAAGACTGGCAGTCTTCACCAACTTATATAGCTGCCAGAAACTGGAGAGAATGTCTTCTGATCCATAGCGACACATGTCATTACTGTCGACATGAGCCACCACCTGTAGTTGGCTGCACTCTGTACCCTTCATGGCATCAGGAAGGACCCTTTCCAAATCTTGGGTGACTACCCCCAGTATGCACATGGTGCACACACTGTAGCCTTCTTCTCACATAAGAAATGAATGCCTATTAGACAGTCCATGATTAATGCCTTTACTATGCGCAACATCTCCATCATTGCTATTTCACTACCACTACTAAAACACAGGTCTGTCAGTTAATTATCTTAGATTGTGCACTGTGCCTATCACTACTATGACCCTACAACAATTTATGAGCAAATTGGGCATGACATGATATTTAAACGGGCCTTGGGAAATAACACTTGCTGCATCATCTATGTCTGTTGTTATTATGGTAGCTATGTCTCCCACTACAGAATGTGAACCTGCTTGCAACACAATTTGTGATAAACTGACAGTTTATGTTATCATTGGGTAGATAAAAAGCTACTCACCAATAATCATCAGGAGAACACTCGCAAGGAGAAAACAACAACAGAAAAACAAAAACGGCGTTTACTTATGCATGACTTTGGAGCTAGTGGCTCCTCCTCCTAGGAGAAGAGTTGAAGGAGAAGGACGAGGGGTGAAAGGAAAGGAACTGGAGAAGTTTAGGAAAAGGGGTTGAGTTCAGAAAAGATGCCCAAAACCCTGGGTCTGAGGAGACTTAATGAGCAAGATGAGAAGGAAAGGCGGATTGCTGGGAAATGCACTGGAAGAGATCTGAAAACCTGGGAGCTTCCAGGTGGAGGACAGGGTAGTATGCAAGACACAGTTTTCTATGAAAACACCATGCATGATTTAATAAGAGTGAAGAGCTGAATGCATTGTACATAACAGAGATGGAAGGGGATGGCAAAAAGTAGATAGGTCAGAAAGTGAAAGATGTAGGAAACTAAAATGGAATGATTAAAGGATTAGTTACTGTGAAGAAATGCTAAGATGGAAGGTATTTATGTAAATTAAGGCCAGGTAGATGGCAAGGATCAAGAACATTTTGTAGCTCTAACCCCCCACCTGCAGAGTGCTGAGAAACTGGTGTCTGGGGGAACAATTGCAATGGCACAAGTGTGAAATATGCACTGAGGTCATAACCGTCATGTTGTAGAGCATGATCTGCAACAGGGTATTGTGTGTTACTGGTATATGCTTCCAGCATATGCCCATTCATCCTGTCAACTTGGTGCTATTCATGCTGATGTAAAAGGCCAATCATTGTTTACATAACAACTGATATGACATGTGGTGCTTCACGTGGGGATCTCCCTTTGATGGTATATGTTTTGCCAGTTACAGAGCTGGTATAAATGGTGGCAGGAGCATGCGTAGGGGAAGTCCAGCAGCAGGGACTGTCACAGTGCTAGGAGCCACAGGGTAGAGAAATGGGTACAGATGGAGCACAGAGTCTTACAAGAATATTGCTGAAATTGAGAGGACAACAAAAAGCTATTCTAGGTATGGTGCCCAATATCTCAGACAGAATGGATCTGATGTCAGAGCATGATTTTAGGAAGTCATAGCCTTGTTGAAGTAGCTGATTACTATATTCCAGGCAGGATAATACTGGGTGACAAGTGATGAGCTCCAGGATTGGATGTGATAGCCTGGGTAACCTGCTTTTGAACTAATCTGGTGGGGTCATTACATCCAGTGAAAGCTGAGGCGAGAATGGTGGTGTAAAGTGTCTGCATCCAAACAAATATGTTTGCCTTGAATGTCAAGGCTGTATGGAACGGAACGTTTGACATGGAAAGGATGGCAACTGTCAACATGTAAGTACTGTTGTTTGTTAGTGGGTTTATTATGGACTGACACCTGTAGCTGGCCTTCAGTGAAGATCAGATGAACATCAAGGAAAGTGGCATGGGATTCAGAATAGTACCATGTGAAATGTAATTGGGAGAAGGTATTTAGAGATACCAGGAATTTTAACAGGTCAGCCTCAGCATGAATCCATATGGCAAAGATGTCATCAATGTATCTAAACCAAAGTAGGGACTGGATGCTTATGGATTACAGGAAAGTCCCATACAAGCAGATAATGATAACTTTGGCATATGAGGAGGTGTCCTGGTTCCTGTGACTGCACACCTGATCTGATAGTACATCTACCACTCAAAGGTGAAGTAGTTGCTGGTAAGTACAAATTAAGGTAAGCAGGAAGAAATAGGTTTTGAATCAGGTGGACACTGACTGAGGAAATGTCCAGGAGCAGGAAGACCATGATCATGGGGATTTCGGTCCAGAGGGAGGTGGCATCAATGGTGACAAGCAAGATGTATGATGGGAGTTGGATTGGCATGGATTTCAGATGAACTAGGAAATGGTTGTTGTCTTTAACATAGAAGGGAAGTCTTTGTACTATGGGTTGCAGCTACTGGTCCATTAATGCAGATATACATTTGGTGGGTGCTTTGAAGCCAGTAACTACAGGATGGCCATGAAAAATGGTCTTGTGGATTTAAGGAAGAAGGTAAAATGTGGGGGTGTGTGGTTTGGGTGGTGCAAGAGGTCTCATGGATTGCAGTATTAGTCTTTGTGAGGGGTGTGAGGTTTTAAGGAGGGACTGCAGATCAGTTTGAATAACAGGAATAGAATCATGAAAGCAGATGCTGTATGTAAAGGTGGCAGACAGCTGGCACAGACCTTCACTAACATGCTTCTGTCAGTCAAGCACCACAGTGGTAGATGGTTTGTCTGCTAGGGGGATAATGGTGGAGTCATCAGCCTTTAGAGAAGACAGCCTGGAGTTCTGCAGAAGACAGGTTAGGGTCATGTTATAGAAAACTGAGGAAGGATGAACCCTCTGCCAGGCACTTGAATGTGATTTGCAGAGTATCCATGTAGATGTAGATCATGAAACAATACTGGATGTGAGGAATACCTGGAAGGCTGGTAAGGGATGAGGTAAGCGATGATTTTGAGGTAGTGGTTGTGGATCAAGTTTGGTTCTTGATTGGAACTGTTTATGACAGGGTTCAATGTCAGGTATGGTTTTGGAAAGGTTTTGGGATTGGGTTGCGAAGTGATATTTCCAGTTGACATTGTGTGTTAAGGAAAGTAGGACCTTCACGATAGCAGCATGATTAAATGCAGGCTTAGGTCTGAAAGTGAGGCCCTTAGATAATACATATAATTCAGGAGGGGAGAGTGCCTTAGGTGAGAGGTTGAGAATTATGTACTGTTTCGGCTAGTTCTTGTGATTGAGTTGTTACTGATTGAGGAGGCAGTGGCGAGGGCTGTGGTATGTTAAGGAGGTTGACTAGCTCATTTTGTAGGATAGTAGTGGTGGCTGATGGTGTCACTGTTTAGTGAGTTGCAGAGAAACAGGAAAGGAGGCACCACTGTTGTAGTTTAAGAGGAGGAGGGATAGATTTTTGTGGTGAGGACTATCATGTTGTTGCAGTTTGAAGTCAGCTTGGCAGATAATACCGTCAAAGGAAACATGAGGGACCCATAACAGCAGGACTGCATAGAAGGAGGAAGTCTGGTGGAGTGGAAATTGGCAGATGAGTCATGTAGATCACAGATAAGCAAGGTAACAGCAAGAGATTGCTATATTTGAAACTGTAAAAGAGCCTAGTGTAGTGCAGGATTACATCCAGAAACTGAGTTTCAATGTTAGGCCTGTTGGAGTAACTCAAAGAGGCAAGCAGGTTTCGAGAAACAGTATATGGGACCTTAGCTTTGATACTGTATTATGAAAAGAGTGGATGTAACATGCAATTCATCGTGGCCAGGGACGACAGTATACAGTATTAGAAATGGTGGGAGTGACAAAAAAAGAGAAGCAGAGGGTAGAAAAGATTGAAAAATGGAAGAAAAGCAAGGAAATTTTTTTCAAAATCAGAAAAATTCATACAAAAATCATGAGAACAGACAATAGTTAACAAGAGATAATGAGTGGATGAGAATTTCTTGCCAGAAAAGTGGTCTATATGAGTATGAGAATGGACAGCTCCTTCCTATGGCAACCTTTTCATGGGCCACTTGGAGGGGGCTTTCCTGAAATTCACAAGCTTCCAGCCCTTGGTTTGGTTTAGGTACATTGATGATATTTTTGCCTTACGGACTCATGGTGAGGCTGACACATTAAAATTCCTGCCATCTCCAAATACCTTCTCCCTGTTACATGTCACATGGTCCTTTTATGAATCCCATGCCACATTCCTTGATGGTCATTTCATCCTCACCGAAGGCCATCTACACACTTCTGTCCACATTACCCATACTAACAAATGACAGTACTTACATTTTGATGGCTGCCATCCTTCCAATGTCAAACATTCCCTCCCATACAACATTGGTATTCGAGGGAAACATATTTGTTCAGATACAGATTATTTACATCATCACCCCACGATTATCACCTCAACCTTGACTGATTGCAATTACCCCACCAGCCTAGTTCAAAAGCAGGTTTCCCAGGCCGTCACATCTGATCCTGGTACAGCTGATCACTGCAAAAGAACAGCTTCAGAACACATTGCATATTACTCAGTGTTATCCTGGTCTTGATGTAGTAATCAGGTTCTTCGACAATGCGATGACGTCCTAAAATCATGCCCTGATATGAGATGCATTCTGTCTGAGGTTTTACCCACCACACCTAGAACAGCTTTTTGTCACTCTTCCAATGTCATCATGTGGCATTGATGGCTGGGGAACCCATCTGGGGAAGTTCAGCCACTGAGTTGCACGTCTTATTTCATGTGATGCAACATTGGGCAACTTTTGTGTCAATGATGATGAAATGATGATGATAACAACACAACACCAGTCCACAAGCAGAGAAAATCTCCAACCCTGCATGATAGGTAAACATGTTACCACTCACCTAAGCAGACAGACAGCTCCACAATATTCTTATCAGACCCGATGCTCCTTCTGTCCCCATCTCCGTACCCCATGGCTCCTGGACCTGTGACTGTCCCTCTGTCCTTGCTGCAAGTTGCCCTATGTACCCTCTTACCATTGTCTATACCAGCCCTGTAATTAGCAAAATGAATAATATCGAAGGGAGGGAAACCTGCGAAACAACATGTGTTGTATACCAGCTGTTACACAAACACTGTTGGGCCTTTTACATCAGCATGGACTACCACCAGTTTGTCAGTTAGGTTGAATGGGAAAATGCAGAGGGTATATACTGGCAACACACAATATCCTGCTGCTGAATATGCTCCACAATGTTACAGCTGTGATGTCGACTCCTGTTTCCCTACACGCGTCATCTGGATTCTTCCCAGATACCAGCTTCTAAGAACTCCACAGCTCTCAGGTTTTAAAATTTCATCCAGTACTGTCCCAAATAATTAATCTTTCCTTGATATTGCATCCACTAAGTCTCACCTGACCTGAGGTTCTGGGTGACTTTTCGAAACCCTATGTCTGTTTCTTAAACCTCTCCAGTTTCTTTCCCTTCACATTTCTCCCTCCTTCTCTAACCCATTAACCCATCTGCCAGAAGATGAAGCCACTGTCACCAAAAGGTTACACAAGTAAAACCTTTTTTATATTTGTGTTGTCCTGCTGCCACTTCGTGAGTAGACTTTTTTACCTATTCATTTACATTATATTGTCAAAATTGATTATTTTCTGTGTTACAGTTTGTGTTGTCAGCTATGAATTGTTCCCAAGATCACTACACTTGTCACATCATATTTAGTTAATCTTGTCATGCCTGTCCCCTTCCTATTCTTTGACTGACTATTTATGGCTAAGCAGAGTCAAATGCAGATTTCTGAATGTGGTACATGCAGTTGTTCCACTCAGATGGTCATTATCAACATTAGTGTTATTCATCCAATTATGGTCTGCAGATTACTTAACTGGCTGATATTTCCACTGTGGAGCACAGTTCCTGTTCAGCTGCCAGAAACTGTGTTCATGTGTGTGGCTTATTGTGTGATAGTCTTTTTGTTGTGCCTACCACTTAGTACCTCTGCCATGTGGCGAGCAACAATCATCAGTTTCATAATATTGTTACAATTACAGTTTCCACGTGCAAGATGAAATCTGTAATTTTGCTTCTTGTGTTTCTGCGATTCAAGTGTTTATTGTGGTTCCTACATTACCATTCCACTGATCATTATAATGTTATGTTTGGTTTTTGTCCCTTTTATTATTATTGTTATAAAAATTAGCAACATTGTTCCTTCCATTTTGATAATAAGCCTTTGTGTGTTAATTTATCACATCTATGTAATCTAATACCAATATGGAGTCTATAACAATCAATTATGTTATGTTAGTTAATTTTTCCCTAGTACAAAAAATCAGTTCAGTTTTTAAAGTTATTATGACATCTCACTGTAAAATCAGAGACTGACCCACTGTCAAATTTTATTAAAGTATTAATCAAAATATTTTCTTAAGTTTCCCTGATGTTCTTGTATGGGGTCAGGGTTAACAACTTCTTCTCTGTATGGCTACTGACCAGCCTTTAGACATAAATACACATTCAGAATAGTCACAGCTTGAGCAGTATTGAGCAACATTACACTTAATATGCAGTCATCCACAAATGTGACTCAGCTCCTTGGAAGGCTTTTATCAATGTGATGAAATAAGAGCATGGAATTGGTGATGCCTAATCAGTGTTCCTTCTAACTTCAGATTGGCAAAATGTCACTGCTGCAGGTGGTGACTATTTGGAGGTGTGGCAAATTGATGGTGTATGAGGAGGCACTATCCCAGTTAGGCCATTGCTGTTCCTCGGGGAACTCAGCATCAGTCCCAAAAGTTAATGAATGATCATAAAGTGACAATGTTTATTTAGATTAAAACTGTGTACCAGACCGAGACTCAAACTTGGGACATTTGCCTTTTGTGGACAAGTGCTCTACCATCTGAGCTACCAGAGCACGACTCACACCCCATCGTCACAGCCCTACTTCTGCCAGTACCTTGTCCCCTACCTTCCAAACTTGCTTGTGAAAGGCAAAGGTCCCAAGTTTTAGTCTTGGTCTGGCACACAGTTTTCATCTGCCAGGAAGTTTCATATTGGCACGCACACTACTGCAGAGTGAACATTTCAGTCTGGAAATGTTTATTTACTCTATTACGAGTTTTAACATTATTAGCACCAAATACAATGAGAGAGGCAGACTGACATTAAAAATTGGCATCCATTCAAGGATATAAAGAAAATGACATTAAGTGTTTAATTCTAATGCCAATTCATTTTCTGTTGCATGCAATTCATGTAAGCACTTCTCCAATGGGAAATACAAAGAACTGTTAAGCCAAGCAGTGGTGGGGCAGACAACTTCACACAGGCACACTTACACTTTCCAGCTATGTTTTCTGTATCAAGCAATAGAGTGCCTCACACTTCAATGTGATGCAATTAAGTTTTCAAAGCTGCACACAGACAGTTTCAATAGTTTCAACTTTAGTGCATGCCATAAAAAAAACAATTTGCCATCCACTACATAACTGTGTTGTATACCATACATCATGTGTCATTATTATTGCTTAATAATGTCATCATTAATGCCAGTATTGCTAGTAGCTTTATCAAAGAGACCCAACTTTAGGGATTTTTCCTGTGGTTGTGTGCTAGTAAAACACATTTGTAAATGGCTAAATTAGAATCCAGAACAGATCAATTAGTTGATGAATCTTTGGATGTAGCATAACTGTGGCAACAGCTAGTCCAGCTCACAATATTTAAAATGCTTTATTGCAAAAGTCAGATGCTATCATGAATCATCAGAATGAACTTGTCAATCAGCAAATTTCTTTTGCAGCTGAGAGTACTGGAATTACGAACTAGCAAAGTACTATTATGACTGACATTACGGTACTTTTGGCTCATCAGGAAGCTATGGCACAAAGCAAAGTGAAATGATTCCATAACATATAGCTGAAGTCACTCAGATTGCAAAGAGACTGGATAAAATTACAAAACATTTAGGTGAGGAAATTAACATACTAAAAAATACATACACATGTTTACTGGAATTTGTGCAGCAACATTTCACAGGATCGGAGGATGTTTGGAAAGAAACAGAATGAATTGCTTAACACAGTTCAGTGTGTAAGTAGTGAAATGTAAAATATCACTATTGAACAAAAGTAGATCTACACAACAGAAGGATAGAAGAATTTATCACTTGGTCTGCAAACAAGGCACAACTTAAGTAAATTAGTTGACACAAAAGTACTAGAATAAGTAGGGAAAACCTCTGGAGAAATACACAACATAAAAATAATGATGGATACTTCAGTGGGAAGTGAATTACTGATGGTTAATTGAAAAAGTAACCAGCAGTGTTCATGTCAGTGAAACATAGTCAACGAACAACTTGGAGAAATGGAAAACGATGTAGCAGGTATTTAAGAAATTGCCAGAATGACATATCATTGTTTTGTCCTCAAAGGAACTTTCATGAAGAACCATCACATGGAAAAATACCATGTATGCATCCCAATTCATTAGCTAACATATTCTGAACATAACATGTAGCATGACAGCAGTGTTAAGTACCATTTCTGTATCAGGCAGCAGGTCGCAGAATTTCTTAACTGCGAAACCTCATTCACTTTGTGTTCCTTGCAGGAGTGTCAACAAGTGCTACACTAAATGATGGCGTTTCATCATGCTATCAGGTCAGGTGGGAAGCAGGACATCAGCACTTTGTGTGAACTGGATAGCTAGCATCAGCTGCAGCTTTGTAAAGTAATATGACTGAGAATTATCACATCAGATTGTTACATGAAACAAGAAGCCGCATTGCTAACAGAAGAATGCATACCAAATATTGTTATGGACCAGTCTGTTGGTATAACAAAAGTGTTAAGCAAATAGGGCACAATATGAATCGCTGATACATTTGTATTAGGAAAGCCAATGTGGTCGTTACAAGTGACGTTGGGTCAACACCATCCAGTACTTCACACTATAAATACTCCAGCATTTTAGTTCAGAGGTGAATTGGTCAGAAGGATCAAGGGGTACAGGACATGTGTACTCCATTTGCTTACCCGATATTAATGCTAGGTGTAAGTCTGCTGTAGATTTCCTGCTAGTACCTGACACCGCCAAAAGCCACTGGAGAGATTTCTTCTTCTCCATAAGCACCACTGACGTGTTTGGTGCTGCTGACCGCTTCCAACACAGATGGGAAGGCTTGGGGGTCTTCTGTGACAACCTGAGCCAGGACAACAATGATTCTGACACTTCAGCGAAGCCACAGGGCCTACCTGCATGACAGATTAGGGTCAGTGCACTTCTCGACCACACCACAACTGTCATCACAGTTGAGAGAGCAGAGACAAGCCACCATTATGGGAGAGGATCAAGAACCTCACAAGGCAGCTAAATTATTGTGAAAAGGCATGAATAGTCATAAAGTCTATATGAGATCAATATCATAAATTTCGTTTATTGATCCTAGGGAGATAATTACTTTCTTAGATTTCCACTGGTTTCGTGATTCATGGGTAGAACTATCTGGATTACCCACCACCAGAGCATTGAAGGCAAGAGGATTTGGTGGTTCAGTTTTTGATGGCCTACCAATGTGCATTACTTCAGTTTCTTTTCTTTTTTCTTTGGAAATAGCCAGAACAGAATTCTGTACAAAATGCTAAGAAAAACTTTGCATTTCACCAACTGGACATCAGCCTATTTTAATTTTTGATTGTCAGCATCCTTTTGTGATGTAATTGTTAGTTTGTTATCTGTTACTATTGTACTTTTACCTGTTCACTGTTAAGGGATTTCCTACCTCCACTTTGTGTCAATGAAGGTGAACAGTGAATTTGGAAACTTGGAATGTCGAGTGTTTTTCCACACAAAATACATGGTGTTACGAAGTATCAGGAGCTAACAAAGCTTAAAAACCAAAAGCTTTTGCACGTCCCCTAGGATCATCCACATAAGATCTGCTTGATAAACATTTTACTAAGTAGCTGTCCCTAGTCCACCTAAGAATTCGCAATACCATTGCAAATGTTTGGCAATTACGTAATAGTGCACTTACTTCCAAATGTGATCCTTTTAAAATCTTTATTTCCCTTTCCATTTTGTTAACTTATACCATGCAGTTCTCATGTAAGATGACACATTGAGACAGAAAATTTAATTTTTTTATTCCAGGAATGCCATTCTTCACATAAAAAACAAATAACAAATCATAACTCTAACTTTGCGTTATGAGGTTCCGTGATCAATATTGCAATGAAACAAATCTATTTCCAGCAGCATGTCATTAGCTCTGCTGTTCCATGCCAGTCTTGTGATGCAAGGGCAGCATGAGTTTTCTGTTCTGATTGTGGTGCAGACCACTACACTCTAGGTTACTGTTTCCCACTATATTGAACTCTAGATTGCTAAAAGGGGGACCATTGCCATTAAAACATAGTCAGTGTTAGAGGAAAAGGGGGCAGGATGGAAAGGCTAAAGTTATCATCAAACAAACTGGACACCACTCTAATTTCCTTTAAATAACTGGTGTTTTTTTAGTGTTTAAATTTCATAAACGTCATTTGTGTAACTTGAGACAAAACAACTAAGTGTACATATTTTACAAGCGGCTTAAATCAATGTGCACATTTTCCATTTCTCATGCTTGTAGATGGTATGATGGAAAGCTCATTAGAGCATAATGGAAATTGGTTTTTTATTACCAATAATATTTAAAACATAAGGAAAACTTTGACTTCAAAGTCTGAAAATTATTTGAAAGGTTAATAATTTCTTACTAAGCATAAACAAAAGATTAAAAATTTACCATTTTCAAATACATGGTGGAGCAAATTAAAGTGCCATTGAGAACAGAGCTTGAGGGTTCAGAGAAAAACAATAGAGAAAAGGAAATACAATTCTAACCTAACTGTAGCAAAGAGTGAAAGTCTCTTGGCACTTTTGGGCCCTGAGAAGCAAGTCACTGAAGGCAGACTGAAGCTAGACTTCTGGAATCCCATCTAATATGTTCTGATGCAGTTTTTTTAAGACTCTGAAGGTTGTGGTAATACATTTTAGACTTGAGGGTTCCCCATGCAAAGTGATTACCCAGTGACAGATCAGGTGACCTGGGTTACCAGCTAGGACTGCAACCAGACTGACCCCTGCTAACAATCCTGTCAGATGTGGAGATTGTGTAAATGTTCTCCAAGGTTTGACTGGCTATATGGGCAGTTGCTCCACCTTTTGGAAGTAACTAGAGGTCTTTCCCTCCTCCATTAATTCTGTCACAGATTGGTTTAAAACTGTTGGCAGTGTTATGTGCCAAAGTCAGCATCCGATGATAGAAGATGGGACAACCTACTGATCATGCAATAATATTTCTCGGAAGTTGTGCAGATTCTATACTGCCCAGAACCTATTATCCTGCAGGTTGATATAATCACTCAAGTGAAACCAGGCTTCATTAGATATAAAGAACAGATCCATGCCCAAGTCATTCATTGTTATCTCGGTGAACAGCCACTCGCAAGACTGGAAGTGTTGACAAGCATCTGATGGTTGTAATGCATGAACAACAGACATTTGGTAGGGATGCATGTGCAGATTCAGGTGTAGTATTTTTCTGCATGATCAGTGTGGTCTGCCAGTCTCTTGTGATGGGCTCTGGATTGATTTGGTAGGATCTTAAAGCATTTTCTGGTGAACTGAGCAATGTTTTCAGGTGTGTGGGCATGTTCTGGTATGTTTTTTGACTTGTTCAAAACAGGTCATGTATGATGCCATGTTCAGACTGAGCATTGCGTGACACTCTTTACTGGCACTTTGATACCATTAAACTTCTCTGCAAGCAACTGGCCATAATTTTTCTGTGACTTTGCTGTCACATAACTTTCCATAAAGGCCATCCACTGCTCTACTATGACTACCACTATCCCCTTTGCACTGCTCAACTCACACCAGCATAACCCATGTTTTCATGATATGGACTCAGGCCCAAGACACCCTATCTTTGTTCCTTCACAACCTCAACACCTTCTCTCCCATCCACTTCAGGTGGTCCTCCTCAGCACAGTGTGCCGCCTTCCTGTGTGTGAACCACCTCATCTCTGATGGCTTCAGCTCCTCCTCTGTCCACATTAAAGCCACCAACCACCAACAGTACCTGCATTTTGAGGGCTGTCATCCCTTTCACACCAAAAAATCCTTCCTGTACACCCTGGCCATCCATGGACTGCCTATCTGTAGTGACAAAACCTCCATTGTTCAGTATGCTGATTACCTATCATTGTGCCCTGAAATGAGGGACACCCTCCCTGAGATACCAACCCCTACTAAAGTCGTGTTTAATCACCCACCCACCCAACTTCCACGACATCCTCGTCCATCCCTATGCAATCCCCTATCCCAACCGCTTATGACAAGGACCTTATTGCTGTGGAAGACCCAGGTGCAAAACCTGCACAATCCACCCACACAGCACATCCTATTCCAGTCCTGTCAGAGGTTTATACTTCCCCATCAAGTACCGGGTCTCATGTGAGAGCAGCTTCATCATTTAGCAGCTGTGTGGCAACCATTGCACAGATTTTTATATTGGAAAGAGTACCAACCAGCTGTCCAGCAAGATGCCACACTGTGGCTGAGACCGATGTAGTGCACCCAGTGGCACAACAAGCAGCTGAACATAATACAACTAATTTCAATGGCTGTTTCACTATTCCAGCCATCTGGATCATTCCCTCCATCACCAGCTTTTCTGAGCTATGCAGATTGGGGTTATCCTTACAACACAGTCTCTGCTCCTGTAATAATTCCAGCCTCAACCAATGGTAACATACCACACCAACACCCTCCATGCAATAGTTTTCCCCCCCTCTACCTATCATCTCCTCCCCATTCTCATCTCCCATCCTGTTTATTTGCAACCATCTTTCCCTGCTCTTCTCCTTATTTTGCTCCTTTTTTTATCTCATCGTCCTGACACTGCACCTGTTGGCAGTCTAATCCATGCACACTTCAATAGACAGGTTTCATCACTCTCCCCACTCATACACTACCACCCCTTCCTCTTGCCCACCCTCTCAGATTGATGGTTGCATCCCACATCATAGTTGCATTCCAGCCTGAGACTTTGCACTTGGCAGTCATATGTGCATGAGGTTTGCTTGCTTGTATGTGCTGTGAATGTGTCTCTTACTGATAAAGGCTGTCATCACATGCTTTATATAAGTGTCTTTTAATTGTGCCTGCAAGTTGACATGTCCTCTTCATGGTAAATAGCAATCTATCTTTTACTACATTGTTGATGATGATATCAAATTCAGCTGTGGGAACAAGGCACTATACTTAGTGAATATAATCACACATGGCGAATTTATGTAATGAAACATATTTATTAGATACACTGATAGTAAGTTAAAATTCACTAGTGACACAGTGGTGAGAACAAATAGAGTTAAAGACAATACCACTGAGCATTGCAGCAGTTTAGGCACTCTCTAGATCAGTGGTTTTCAACCTGGGGTTAATTACTCCCTGTACGTTAAAATGAAATTTTCTGATAGGTAAAAACTAAGCAATTTAAGTATTTCTATGTCAGTTATTTTCAAAAGATCATTAATATCATCACAATGTTGAAAGACCATAATATTTATTATATAAGATACCAATAATTACTCTTTCTCAATTGCTGGCATTTATGCCGTGGAGGTTACAGGTTCCACACATAGTCGACCCACTATGTACATACCCTGTGCTTTGTTCATTGCATGGCTTATGAAAAAAGTGAAGACATATTCATAACAAATGCTAAATATCTCAAGAAATCTTCTTCTTCAAGTTGTAGGTAGTATCTAAGTAGCCCATAAATTGCTTCATTACTCACTTCAGAACAGATAATGAAATAATTTGCAGCAAAACACAGCAAAACTGTAGTAACAACATAAGCTGTACTATAGTGCTGTAAACATTATTATTATTATTATTATTATTATCATCATCATCATTAAAGTGGTTAGACAAAAAGCATTAACAGCCTGAAGTCATCCAGCACCTGCAGTTCAGAAGCAAGGGGCACAGCAATCAAGTGGTTTACAAACAGCCAGTAAAGTGCACACATCTGAATTTGTTTGATTTTAAATGCAGTAGCAGTGCTCAGGTCAAGCAAGTGCCACAATGGAGAGGAGTAATAAAGGATAAGTATGACTTGTAACAGTGTCTATGCTCACTGTGGATAGTTAGTTTTCGTATCTGAGAAGGAATTGTGGATATCACTTGTGATGCACGATGAATTCGTATGTCATTCATCATTTTGAAAATAAGTGTTCCAGTGAAAGTCTTTCATTTTACAGTTTAGTAAGGTGCTGTAGTTGGTGATAATGTGGGGTGCGGTGGGGGGTCAGAAGATGCCAGGGGCCATGGTAGCTAATGTCTGTTTGCACTCAGGGGTAATGGTCTAAGAAAGATTAGGAACCTGTATTCTAGATAGTCTATCTGCTATTGACAGTCACCACACAATTTACTAAAACTCCTTTAATTTGCTAAGTTTGAAATGGGGATTGTTGCAAAAAAGCCCTTACAAATGAGCCATTGTCACATTTGGATATGCTTCCTGTAGTCCATTTTTAAAAATTGAGGTCAAAATTTTTGCAGAGTTTGTTATTTTCATGGTTGGTAGTAAATTAAGAGCATATTGCAGTTCTGTTATTAATTCATCCTTATCAAGGGAGTTATTATTAATGTCCACTAACTTCATTTCCTGAACATTATCATCCTTTAATGTCTGGATTTCCAGAAGGCTTTTGACACTGTACCACACAAGCGGCTCATAGTGAAATTGCGTGCTTGTGGAATATCATCTCTGTTATGTGACTGGATTTGTGATTTCCTGTCAGAGAGGTCACAGTTCGTAGTACCTGATGGAAAGTCATTGAGGAAAACAGAAGTGGTTTGTGGCGTTCCCCAAGGTAGTGTTATAGGCCCTTTGCACGTCCTTATCTATATAAACGATTTGGGAGACAATCTGAGCAGACATCTTCGGTTGTTTGCAGATGATGCTGTCATCTGTTGACTAATAAAGTCATCAGAAGATCAAAATAAACTGCAAATGATTTAGAAAAGATATCCGATTGTGTGAAAAGTGGCAGTTGACCCTAAATAATGAAAAGTGTGAGGTCATCCACATGAGTGCTAAAAGGAGCTTGTTAAACTTCAGTTACATGATAAATCAGTCTAATCTAAAAGTTGTAAATTCAACTAAATACCTAGATATTACAATTACAAACAACTTAAATTGAAATGAACACATAGAAAATGTTGTGGGGGAGACTAACCAAAGACTGCATTTTATTGGCATGATACTTAGAAAATGTAACAGACCTACTAAGTAAACTGCCTACACTATGCTTGTCCATCCTCTTTTAGAATACTGCTGAACAGAGTGGGGATCCTTACCAGGTAGGACTGACAGAGTACATTGAAAAAGTTCAAATACAGGCAACACATTATGTATTATTGTGAAATATGAGAGAGAGTGTCACAGAAATGATACATGATTTGGGCTGAAAATCATTAAAAGAAAGGCATTTTTCTTTACAACAGAATCTTCTCACGAAATTCCAATCACCAACTTTCTCCTCTGAGTGTGAAAATATTTTGTTGACACTGGCCTACATAGGGAGGAATGATCACCATGATAAAATAAGGGAAATCAGAGCTGGTAGAGACAGATGTAGGTGTTCATTCTTTCCGCGTACTACACGAGATTGGAATGATAGTGAATTGTGAAGGTGGTTCGATGAACCCTCTGCCTGACATTTGAATGTGATTTGCAGAGTATCCATGTAGATGTAGATGTAGATGTACATGTAGACACAACAATTTTGATGAAGTTTTAAGTGATTCTAAAAGTCAGTTTTTCCCCATAGCAGGAACTTAGTGCTGCATGGTGTTTTGTATCAATAGGAACATGAAACTATAGAAAATCATGAATTTATTTTCCTACAAAATGAAACCCCAAGAGCATCAAGTATTCAGCCTGTATGTGCTGTCTGGGAAGAGTCTTTAGAGAAAGTGTTGTTACTTTTAGCTCTGAGCACTATGGGACTTAACATCTATGATCATCAGTTTACTTTTAGCAAAGTGTTAACATTATGTATTGCATTGATGAACCACATGGTGAATTTTTTCGCATTCAATATTGTGTATGGTGCACCTTAAGTGGTTTATGGAGGTGCCGTTTAGTTCTTGGGTAGTCCCTGAGAAAATTGAAAAAAGCATTTTCACATTTTTTGCTGTCAGCAATGCAAACTAAAAATCTAACTGCAGCAAATTGTTTACATTTAAACTGTATCTTATCTAAGAGTTTATCTAGAATTGCTATTTCACCACTTTCAAAAATCTTCAATCACTCTAAAACATCATTTTTGGATACTGGAACTGAGGAACGGTTTCCAAGATGACTATACACAGCAAATGGCTGTAATTCTTACAACATATTCCTAAGATCGCTATGCTGAGTAGCCATATAAATTTCTTGTATGTATTTATCAGATTCTGGGGTAAAGTAGTTCAAAGATACCACAGTAGAAAATGTTAAATAGACATGTAATATCCCGTTTGAGACAAAACTGTAATTTATAATGTGACATAGCATCAATAAATATGCTGTTAAGTTTCTCCATTACATATCGTCAGGATTCTGGGAACTGAGTGCTGTGTTACTGAAGCACATGCAGAATTTCTCTGCATGTAAATTTCAGTATGAGATCAAATTAGTTTTCAGTTATTTCAAACAATGGAAAATCCATGCTGGACTAATGACAGTATTATAAAAAGGTTAGATTAATACTCACCATGTAGGGGAGATGTTGAGCTGCAGATAGGGATAACAAGAGAGTGTCAGACAAGTAAGCTTTCAGCCAAAAAAGGCCTTCATTGGAATTCTGATGAAGGCCTTTTTGCTGAGAACTTTCTTGTTTGAGTCTTTCTTGTGTCTGTCTGCAACTCAGCATCTCCAGTATTTAAGTTATTTTAGTCTCAGATAAATAAACAATCAAAATTTTACTGTCCTTTCAAAAGTCACATTCCTGCCTGTAGCAGGGAAAAGAAGAGAACAAGCTGTAGCACTGAAAAAGGCAATTGTGCTTCTTCTTAAAAGATTCTGTCAGGAAGGTGGCATTCCAGCTGCCTCATTCTGTGTTCCTCAACACCTTTAAAAAATTTCCAAAAAATTTTGGTATACAAACACATTCATGCTTTTTTATGCTGAGAGGTAGGCAGACAGTGGCAATGGGAAAGAGATGGGAAAGTAGTAAGTACTGAAATATAGCAGACAGTGGTTGTTGCATGAAAATAGCATAGGAGACAGGGGCAGCGTTAGAGAAAGAGAGGGACACAGTCACAACGGGATACAAAACAGTGCAAGCAAAAGAGTGTAGCAGATAGGGATAGTTGGAGAGGAATGAAGAAAATTGGGAAGTGGAAGTAGGTGAGAACCAATGATAATGCTACACAGAGTCTGTGACAATGGCAAAAAAGAAGAGAGATAGTGTGTCAGTGAGAAGATACAGCAGCAGTAGGAAGGAGTGAAACAGATAGCAGCAGTAAGATAGAGCAAGCCAGAGACAGTGACAGCAAGAGGAAATACTAGTAGTAGTAGTAGTAGTAGTAGTAGTACAGAGAAAACGAGACTGCGATTCTGACAGGTAACGGTGATATTTAGAGAGACAAATAGAGTAGGGGTGAGTGAGTGAGGAGATTGGGCAAGCCGGGGTGCAGGGGTATGAGTGACAGAGTAGTGAGAAGAGAACAAATATATTTGTGTACCAAAAGTTTTTGGAAATTTTTGGGAAGATGCTGAGTAAAGTAGGATGAGGCAGCTGGAATCAAATTTTTCAGTTAATTATTTAAACAGGAGCATATACACTTCTTTGTGTTTGGATAGGAGCATTTTCCAATTGGTAGATGAAACACTCAAAAAATATTGTGTGTAACTGAACCAAGACATCACGTTTTTCCGTTTTCACCCTATATAACACTTAAAATGCTGGGATGAAATGGGAGATATGATACTGTGCAAAGAGTTTGACAGAGCACTGAAAGACCTAAGTCGAAACAAGGCCCTGGGAGTAGACAAAATTCCATTAGAACTACTGACAGCCTCGGGAGAGCCAGTCCTGACAAAACTCTACCATCTGGTGAGCAAAATGTATGAGACAGGCGAAATACCCTCAGACTTCAAGAAGAATATAATAATTCCAATCCCAAAGAAAGCAGGTATTGACAGATGTGAAAATTACCGAACTATCAGTTCAATAAGTCACAGCTGCAAAATACTAACGGGAATTTTTTACGGATGAATGGAAAAACTTGCAGAAGCTGACCTTGGGGAAGATCAGTTTGGATTCCATGGAAATATTGGAACACGTGCAGCAATACTGACCCTACGACTTATCTTAGAAGCTAGATTAAGAAAAGGCAAACCTGTGTTTATAGCATTTGTAGACTTAGAAAAAGCTTTTGAAAATGTTGGCTGGAATACTGGGTCGTTTCTGAAAATATTTGTATGGAGTGTAGCCATGTATGGATGTGAAACATGGATGATAAATAGTTTAGACAAGAAGAGAATAGAAGCTTTCGAAATGTGGTGCTACAGAAGAATGCTGAAGATTCGATGGGTAGATCACATAACTAATGGGGAGGTATTGAATAGAATTGGAGAGAAGAGGAGTTCGTAGCACAGCTTGACTAGAAGAAGGGATTGGTTGGTAAGACATGTTCTTAGGCATCAAGGGATCAACAATTTAGTATTGGAGGGCAGTGTGGAGGGTAAAAATCACAGTGGGAGACCTAGAGATTAATACACTAAGCAGATTCAGAAGGATGTAGGCTACAGTATGTACTGGAAGGTGAAGCAGCTTGCACAGGATAGAGTAGCATGGAGAGCTGCATCAAACCAGTCTCAGGACTGAAGGCCACAACAACAACAACAACAACACTAAAAATCTTGAAAACTGCTTAATGTTTTTCCCATTTGTGTGTTAATATTAGCGTATTGCTGCAGCAATCAAAGAAATAAAAGAGGAAAGTACTCAGTCTTCATCAGTGACCCATTATAAAGTTAGTTAGTTACATATTTCATGGCTGATTTTGCATGATAGATTGTAATGATGTGGAAAAAGTCTTTTTACATTTACATTCCAAGTTAATTTGTACACATAATTACTTTCTGATCATTTCCTAGTTTGTGTTTTTTCTTTATTATTTACAAAAAGAAAAAAATGTGTTCAGATTTAAGTTAGTAATTCCTGTTCACCATAGTATCCTTTGCATCACTTACATGATGTAGGTATTGTCATGATAAGATACAGCATACATACAGCACAATTCTAGATGTTAATATAACTAATATGAAATTAACATTTTACAATGTGCTTAAAAAATTTCATAATGAACTAATGGGTTGGTATTAGATGTGCTCTATAACAATTCTGCTGTACGAGCAGTACACTTCAACAAACAAGAGTATACAAACAATATTTAAAATTTACAGTGAGAACAGCATGCTTGAATGACAATGAACAGAAAACAAGAGGTTATTAGTCATCAAGGGATTAAAAATACTCATCCATGATATAGAAACATTAATTTAATATGCAAGTTCCTATTTCTGACTTCAATTTTCTGTCATTATTAATTCCCTTGATCCAAATTGACAGCTTTATTCCATAATGGCTCAACCTGTTTTGAGTTTTTGTTTTTATAGCTCTTTCTACATGCAGATTCTTGCTGATGTGTGTTGTACTTCTGTAAATGTGAATTCATATGTAAACTACTTGAGTGTGTAATTCTATCAGACATACTTTTGAATATGAACAACAATGGTACTGTAAGTATTATTAACTGCATGAATAAGGGCTTGCAGTGTGTTTATGGAGAGCTGTATTTAATAATTTTAAAGACTTTTACCTGTCATTTCAAAATATCTGCAAGTGAGGTTTTTTTAACACCCCAGAACATTCTCCCATAAGATACAGTGAACTGGAAATAAGCAAAATACACTAACCTTGTACATTGTTTGCAACATACTCCAGAAATTGAGCTCAGTGCAAAATGTACAGAATTGAGTTTTTTGGATATGTAAATGCAATGGCTTTTCCAGCTGAAGTCATTGTCAGTGTGCATGCCCAATAATTTTGTAAACTTTACTTTCTCTATTTCATGGTCACTCAATAATACCTGGAGGATGTACTTCTCATTTCCTTTACTGAGCTGTAGGTAATTTGTTTTATTTAAATGAAATGTTAACTTATTAGGAAGAAACCACTGCAGCATGCACTTCACAACTTTTTCAGCAGTAATAGATAAGGATTTTCCATCATCACCAAATTATGGTTGTATGGTCTGCAAATAACATCATTTTTGACAAACTGTTTGGGCTTTTAATGTCAATTATATAGATCAGAAATTATAGGGGGCCATGAACAGTACCCTATGGGACACCTGTTGCCACCCTCTTAGCATCTGATAGCCACTTTATTTTTTGCCTGTTTTGAGACCCTGTGAGTTCCACAACCTGAGTTCTATGTTGTAGATAGGATTAAGTTAGTTCCTTGCCAATTTCTTTTATGCTGTAGCCTCCAGTTTCTCATGGAGTATTTAGTGGTTCACTGTATCAAAGGTGTTGATAAGATCTTGGTTAATTCCTACAACACTTTTGTTATGGTCTAAATTGCTTCTGGCTCCTGCATGAGACTTGTATGGCTCCTGTGTTGTAACTGGTACGAAAGCTGTGTTGATTACAATTCAGAAGATTGGAGGTGTCGAGATAGTTTATGATCCTGATTTTTCATCAACTTTCTGAAGATTTATGAAAGAGATTGAAGGAGGGACATACATCAGTAGTTATCTACCTAGATTGAATATCCATTTTTGAACAGAGTTCTAACCTTAGAAATTTTCATCCTATGTGCGAACACACATTCACTGAATGAGAAATTGACAGTATGTACCAGCAACTTGTGAAGCAACTTTTTTATTTGTGACACTTGCACTTTATCCATTTCTGCATACATTTTTGGTCTCAGACTATGAATTACTTCCACATTTCATATTCATTAGTGGAAATTATTCTCATACTGATGACTACTTTGGTGCTGTTATTTTCTTTTGTTTGCTAAAGTTCTTGCTTAGTTTCTCAAGTACACTTAGAAAGTAGTTAATAATGTAATTGAGCAATGCTTCTTTTTTAGTTTAATGTTATCACCAGATATAAGTACAGTCTCCTGTTCCTTACTGCTTTTTCCCAGTTCTCTTTAACTATTTACCACGTTCTGCTTCATTCATTGTATGACTCCCTTACCAATCTATAATTATGTAATATGTATGCTACATTAATTATCCTTTTTATACAGTTACATTTGTAGTTTCATACAATTTTTTTTTTAGTTAGTGTCAGTAAAAATTTTCACTTCAGTGTTGAGGTTTCTCGAAGTGTGTGTAAGTGTATGTGAGTTGACTTTCATGAATCTTTTTATAAAGCAAATTTCCAAATCTATCATGGAAAGAGAGAACATGGCATTTGTATTTGTTTGTGACAATACTTATGCGCAGGATTGGTCAGTCAGTGTGGCAGTAAACTGGTGGCACTTTTCAGGGGAGAAAATTCTTTTGTACATATGATGTACTATTTTTGTATTTACGGGAAGTGTGAGAACCGTAATGAGTGCATTGTGGTCAGATAAGCCTAGGTCAATGTTCATTACTTCTATATCTGAGGTTTCTATATTTGAAGATGTATTGTCTATGAAACTTTTTGAAGAGTTTGTTAGCCATACTGGGATATTTATACACATGCCAGAAAAAGTTTTCCATCACCCCAGTTCCGAGAACTCCTGAGGATAGACATTGACTGTGGATATTGTATGACAGACACAGTCCCTTTGACTGTTAAGAGATGTCACTAAACCCACCCAAAGATGTAAACAACCATGCATGAGCAGCACCTATTACACGGAGGAGCTCCGACAGCCAATAAGTTCGAGTCATTCCACCTGGAAGGAGGTACACAGCTCATGTTGTCTGAAGTTCAACCATGCCTAGATGGTCAATGCTGTGGTTTAATCATGTCCACTTAGTTACTTTGTGCTAGGAAGGGCTCTCAACAGGGGAAGTGTCCAGGCATTTCGAAGTGAACCAAAGTGATAATGTTCAAACATAGAGGACATACAGAGAGACAGGAACTACTGATGACATTCCTCGCTTAGGCCACCCAAGGGCTCCTACTGCAGTGGATGACTGCTACCTATGGATTATGGCTCATAGGAACCCTGACAGCAATGCCAAAATAATGCTTTTTCTGCAGCCACAGGATGTCATGTTATGACTCAAACTGTGCACAACAGGCTGCATGATGGGCAACTCCACTCCTGACATTTTTGCAACCAGGACATCATGCAGTGTCTTACAGATGGGTCCAACAATGTGCTGAAGGGACCACTCAGGATTGGCATCACATTCTCTTCACTAATGTGTATCGTATATGCCTTCAACCACACAATCGTTGGAGACATGTTTAGAGGCAACCCGGTGAGGCTGAACACCTAAGACACACTGTCCAGCAGGTGTAGTTTCATTATGTGGTACTGATGTATGTTACTGGTGGTCATGGAAGGCATCATAATGGCTGCATGATACGTGAATGCCATTCTCCAACCAATAGTGCAATGATATCGGCAGCATATTGGTGAGGCATTAATCATTGTGGACGAGAATTCACACCCCCATGAATGACTTCCTTCAGGATAATTACATCGTTCGATTAGAGTGGCCAGCAAGTTCCCGAGGCAGAACCCATCAAACTTGTCTGGGATGGATGAGAAATGGCCGTTTATGGATGACATGACCCGCCAACCAGTCTTGGGGATATATGCCGAATCGTCGTTGATGACTGTGACAATCTGGACCAACAGTGCCTTGATGAACTTGTGGATGGTACGCCATGACAAATACAGTCATGTATCAATGCAAGTGGATGTGCTATTGGGTATTAGAGGTACCAGTGTATACAGAAATCTGGAACACCACCTGTGAAGGTATCGCTGCATAGTGGTACAACATGCAGTGTGTGGTTTCTATGAGCAATATAAAGGGCGGAAATATTGTTTATGTTGATTTCTATTCCAATTTTCTGTATAGGTTCACTACTCTCTAACTCTGGGGAATGAGGTCACGCAAAACTTTTTTGATGTGTGTATAGAATAAAGGTTGAAACTACATATAAAATTAAGGAAGTGAATTTTAATTCCTCTGTGTACTAACATATTGACATTATAAAGTCCCCAGATACAATTATTGACTTTTTCTCATCACATAAGATGTTCAGTAGTGCCTCAATCTTATTTATAAAAATGTCTGGGTTACAGTTCTTGTTTCTAGGACACTTTGACAGCTGCCACCCTTTCTATAGCAAGAAGTCCCTTCCATACAGCCTAGCCATCCATACATGTTGCATCAGTAGTGATGAGCAGCTCCTCTCAAAATATGCTGAGGGTCTCACTGAGGCCTTCACAGACTGTTAATACCTTCCCAGCATTGTACAACAACAGATCCCCGTGCCTTATTTCTCCAGTCACCCACCACCTCGCAAGGTCCCACTGCCTAGCCACAGAGCAGCATTCCACTCATGACACAGTAGCACAATCAGGACTGGAGCAACCATATCATATTCTCCATTCTCCCATGCAGGTCCGGGGGTTAGAGTAGGCCCGAGGTATTCCTGCTTGTCATACAAGGTGATTAAAAGGAGTTTCACATGTTTCGGCATTTATGTAATGGTCCCCTGTAGGGTTTGACCTCCATTCTTCAAACTTTTCCCAAAGAATGAGCCAACTGGAGAAAGAGCCTTAAAAGGCACATCGTGTCCATCATTAATTGAGATCTTTAGACCCGAGACCACACAGGGATCGTGCTGCTGTTGCCTGCACTGTTAACTCCCCGCATATGCCGAGGGGTAGATGCCCGTACCCCTAGGGCCTCCCAGTAATGGCCATCCTGCCAGATGGCCTTTGCTGCAACTGGGTGGCACACATTGGGAAGGCCCATGGTCGGAGTGGGTGGCATCAGGGTGGATGATAAACGATGAAGTGCAGTCCATCATCTTTTGCTGGTGGTGAAACACCAGCAGTCTCTAAGCGTTGACAAGCTCAATTCAACACACAGAAGTACAACCCCCAAATCGTTCCCCTCCCTGGCCACACCATGGACGGACATTAGGCTAAGGATGGCAGCAGATCTTATTTGCCCCAGTATCTTGTATGTTTGAGAGCTGATGGGGAATATTTCATGACAATGAAGCCTCAGGTTTTGTTGAGGATTTGGAGGCCAACTTCAGGGAGGTGGAGGGCTTGTCCAAAATGAGATCTGGGTCAGTCTTGATCAAAACAGCATCCTCTGCCCAGTCATGAGAGTTACTCGTTTGTCACAAGCTGGGGGATGTTTCTGTAACCATCATGCCCCATAATAGCTTAAATGTGGTCCAGGGTATCACATTTCGCAGAGACTTTCTTTTGCAGTCCGAAATTGAGCTGCGTGCCAATTTAGAGTGACGAGGTGTAAATTTCATCCGGCATGTTCACCGGGGCCTGAAGGATAATGAGGTTGCCAGCGGTGCCTTAATCTTGGCCTTTGAGGGTGATACATTGTTTGAGAAGGTCAAGGTTATGGTCTACTGGTGTGATGTAAAGCCCTGTATCCATCCCCCAATTCGGTGCTTTAAGTGCTGGAAGTTCAGCCATATGTTTTCCCGCATTACTTCCAGTGTCACGTGCCAAGATTGTGGATGCCCATGACATCCCAATACTCCATGTGCCCTGCCTTCAACCTGTGTCAACTGCGGAGAGCACCATTCACCTTGCTCACCTGACTGCTGGATTCTCCAGAAAGAGAGGAAAATCATGGAGTACAAGACCCTGGACCAACTGACCTACACTGAGGCTAAGAGAAAATTTGAACACCTGCATCCTGTGCGTATGACATAGTCTTACACCATCACTACAACAATTCTGACACCATCAGCTCTGCCAACCCAGGTCACCTATCAGATCCTGTAGACTACACCTGCCCCATTGATGTTGGAGAGCATTTCCATCCCTGTTGCTCCTGCACCACCTACTTGAGGAGCAACACCCCCCCCCCCCTCCACCCCCCCACCACTCCAACCATCAGGGACATCTATCCACAGCTCTGAGCTGGAGAAGCATAAGTGTTCTTCAGCTTCTCTCACTAGGAAGTGATTCCTTTGGTCACTCCATTCCCAGGTATCTTCTAGTGGGAAACATGACACCTGCCAGTGCCCAAAGAGCACAAAAGCAGCTGGTTGTAGGACTTCACGCTCATCCTCACTCCTGGAGTCGTAGCCAGTGAAGTCCTCCCAGCCAGGGAAACCCAAGGAGCAGTGAGAGAAATCCAAAACAAAAACTGCTAAGACCAAGGAAACTGCGGTCGCACCCACACCACTGCTACCTACAAAGCAGCTGAGGGTGGGGTGGAGATTTGGGCGCCTGCTAAGTACCTAGATCTCGCCAGACCCTCACACATGATGGATATAGACTATTCAGGCAATAAAGCAGTGGAAGCAGGTGACTCTGAGCCGTACACTGCCTCATTGAATGTTCCGTGCCTTCCCAGTCTCACGATGTCATCGTCCAGTGCAACTGCGGTGGTTTTATCCACTGCATGGGT
This sequence comes from Schistocerca americana, assembly GCF_021461395.2. Lineage (NCBI taxonomy): Eukaryota > Metazoa > Arthropoda > Insecta > Orthoptera > Acrididae > Schistocerca > Schistocerca americana. Next base: position 52,428,571 of record NC_060121.1, on the reverse strand, counting down.
GAGCTACAGCAACTGTTAAGTTTTACACCTGATATCTGCAGTGCCCTCCAGGAAACCTGGTTCCCAGCAATGTGGACCCCTGCCCTCCGTGGCTATAAGGCATATTACAGGAACCACATTGACTATAATCGAGTGTCAGGTGGAGTTTGCGTTTATGTTCTAAACTCAGTCTGTAGTGAACATGTGCCCCTTCAAAACTCTCTTGAAGCTGTGGGTGTCACAATAAGGGTGATGCAGGAAATAACTGTCTGCAAAGTATATCTTCATCCAGATGGTTCAGTACCCCTGAATGTATTAGCTGCACTGATTGATAAACTGACTAAACCTTTCCTACTTTTGGGAGATTTTAATGCCCATAACCCCTTGTGGAGTGGTACCATAGTTACTGGGTGAGGAAGAGATGTCAAAACTTTGCTGTCGCAATTTGACCTCTGCCTCTTAAATACTGGGGCCACCACACATTTCAGTGTGGCTCATGGGAGTTACTCGGCCATTGACGTATCAATCTGCAGCCCAGAACTTCTCCCATCTATCCATTGGAGAGCACATGACTACCTGTGTGGTGGTGAGCACTTCCCCCATCTTCCTGTCACTGCCCCAGCATCAGGCACACAGATGCCTGCCCATATGGGCTTTGAACAAGGCCAACTGAGTAACTTTCACCTTTGCTGTCACCGGTGAATATCCCCCACATCGTAACATCGATGTGATGGTTGAGCAGATGACTAGCACAATTGTTTCTGTCACAGAAAATGCAATCCCTCGCTCTTTAGGATGCCCGAGGTGTAAGGCAGTCTCTTGGTGGTCGCCGGAAATCATTGAAGCAATTAAGGAGCGTCTGCAAGCTTTACAGCGGCGTAAGTGGCACCTTTCCCTGGAGCGTCTCATAGTCTTTAAATGGCTCCGTGCCAGTGTTCGCTACCTTATCGAACAATGGAAGGAGTGGTGTTGGGAGAGATAAGTCTCCATCATTGGGGGCCACACGTCACCTTCCCAGGTCTGGGAAAAGATCAAATGCCTCTTTGGGTACCATTCCTCAACGGCTGTTCCTGGTGTTACCATAAATGGCGAGTTATGTACCGACGCAAATGCGATTGCCGAGCACTTTGCCGAGCACTTTGCCGAGCACTTTGCCGAGCACTTTGCCGAGCACTTTGCCGAGCACTTTGCCGAGCACTTTGCCGAGCACTTTGCCGAGCACTTTGCCGAGCACTTTGCCGAGCACTTTGCCGAGCACTTTGCCGAGCACTTTGCCGAGCACTTTGCTCTAGCCACTGCATTGGATAATTACCCCCCAGGGTTTTGCACACTCGAACGGTGGCTGAAAGGAAACGTCCTCTAATTCACTACATGCTGTGGTGAATCCTATAACACCCCATTTACAAAGTGGAAGCCCTTCAGTGCCCTTGCATATTGCACCGACACATCTCCTGGGCCTGATCGCATCCACAGCCAGATGATTAAACATCTCTCATCTGACTACAAGCGACATATTCTCATCATCTTCAACCGGCTCTGGTGTGATTGCTTCTTTCCATCGCAATGGCGGGAGAGCACCATCATTCCTGTGCTCAAATTCGGTAAAAACCTGCTTGATCTTGATAGCTATTGCCCCATCAGCCTCACCAACGTTCTGAAAAAGCAATGCCACAAGTGTGAGAATAAAACGGACGAAACGTGTAACACAAAACGGAAAGAAAGGAAAAGTCATAAGAATGAAGGGAACGCTATGAACACTAAAAGGAACAAAAGAGGAAAAGAAAACAACAGAAGATAGTAAAACATGAAAGCAGATTACAGTGGCTGGCAACCATGAGAATAGAAATGGAAAGCCAGCGACTCTGCAACACATTAAAACCTCAACCCTAAAGCACTAGGCTGGAGGACACAGAGGGTCAAAGAACACACACTAAACCCTACATAGAAATATAAAACCCAGTCTCATGGATAAAATGTAAAACTAAAGCTGCTGTGGAGGCATTGTGTCCAACACTGAAGGCAGGGTGGTGGGAAAGTTGAAAGTCTGCCGCAGAGCGGCTAAATGTGAGCAGTCCAGCAAGAGGTGGACAACTGTCATTTGGAAGCCACAGTGACACTTAGGTGGCTCCTCGCAACAGAGCAGGTAACCATGCATTAGCCTCATATAGTCAATGCAGAGCCGGCAGAGGATGACTGATTCCCTGGCCTGCCTGGAAGACGTCCACACATTCATAGTCTCCTTAATGACACACAGCTTGTTGTGCGTGCTGTTATGCCATTCCATCTCCCAAAGCCAGAAAACCCCATGGTGTAAGACAGAATGTAGGTCAGCTTCAGAGAATGCCTATCTCCAGAAGCAGTCTCCGAGTCGCCTGTTTGGCCAGTCATTCCGTGGTTTTTTGGTGGACCCCTGGACACATCATTATCCCCGGCCACAAAATTGCTGATAGGCAGATGTGAGAAAACACTAATCAACAAAACGTAAGTAGTTACTCTTTTTTTTAAAAAAATGTTAAGTGAACTGTTTAATAATATAAATCAGGAAAAGGCACCTTTATTTACAAAATAAATTTTTATATGCTGGCTGCAGAGGATGGCCACACAAACAGACTTGTTATTCACGCTGTGCCAGACATTTCCTCGTAGCCCATACCAGAAATTCAGAAGATTCATCTGAACATCCATAAAACCATACAACACACAAAATTCAACAACATATGCAAATGTAACAATCTGGTACCTAAATATTCAATGTAAAGATTAAAAACAGTTCACCCACCACCCAAAAAGCAATGCATGCTGCTCAGAAAATATGGTTAAAATACAAGATCAAATCCCTATACTCTAAAAAACAAGAGTTAAATTACGAGTTGTATAAGACACATTTACAACTCGCAGACACCATAAATAATATGAAAGTTTTCTCCCATTTGGTCAACAGGGTCAAAAAGCATACAAAAACTGCTGTACAAAGAATAGAAACAGTTCATAGAAGAAAGATCAACCAACTCAAAAAACTCCAGTTACAACATATTACCTTTACACACACACACAAATTCTACCCATGATTAGTGAACCTTACAGACACACAGTTAAACAGTAAAGAAAGACAGCTGTTGGAGAATGGATGAAAATACAATGTAAATTCAGAAATAGATGAAGATTACTTAGAAAATCTAATTATAGAAGCAGAAAGTGTTTTGACAAGGGACGATAGGAATGAAAATATCAGTGTCAGCATTGGATTAACTAGAGAACTAGTAAAAAAAGAAATCCAGAATATAATAACCAGCATAAAAATGCAACACAAGAACAACAACAAACTCAGGATCTGCAACACTAGGAAAAATTAGGAGAAAGCTACAAAAATAAAATGTTATCATTTTAAAAGCAGACAAGGGGAACACAGTATTACTGTTACACAAAGAACAATACATTGAAAAAACACAAGAATTTATTTCACAAAATAGCATTACAAATTTAAAATCAGACATAACAAACAGATTCAAGACAAAAGTAAAAAAAAAAACTCTGAAAAATATTTGCATCATACTGGATAACATAGAGAAAAGAAAGTTGTCATAGATCAGACCCACTGCGCCGGTCCTCCGACGCCAACCAAAAATCCGCAAACCGAATCTTCTGTGAGGCCAATACTGGATTTCAGAAAATCCCCCACTTAAAAGCTTGCAGGATACATGTTAAAATTACTGTCTGAAAATTTCAAAGTACAAGAAGACAGAACCATTAAAAACATCACTCAGCAAATACAACAAATATAACACTCGTTTCATTAGATATAGAAAACTCTGAGCACTATGGGACTTAACATCTGAAGTCATCAGTCCCTTAGAACTTAGAACTACTTAAACTTAACTAACCTAAGGACATCACACACAGCCATGCCCGAGGCAGGATTTGAAACTACGACCGTAGCGGTCATGCGGTTCCTGACTGAAGCACCTAGAACTGCTTGGCCACACCGGCCAGAAGTACCTGAAATAATAGAAATTATAGATAAGAACCTGAAAACTTATAGTCATCCTTCTGATGAACAGATTAAGGAAATATGCACACTAATAAATCTCATAACAGAACAAAATTACTTCAAATTCAGTAATGAATTTTATTTAAAAGAAGATGGATTACCAATTGGGCCCCAGTTTCAGAAGCCTTAGCAGATATTTTTGTAAACCACATTTAACAGATCATTTTCACAAAAATGTTAGCAAAAGAATACAACATATTATATTGGTTCAGATACATGGATGACATCCTTTGCTTAATAGATGAACCACAAAGAAAAATTGAAAAACTACATACTGACAACAGCAAGATGCATAAAAATATAAAATTCCCACTTGAAAGAGAACAGAACAACCAAATTAACTTCCTGGATATAACAATAAAAAAACAGAACCATAATCATATGTTTGAAATTTACCGTAAACCCACAGCAACAGACAATATGATTCCTCAATCCTTGAACCACCCACACGCACAAAAGCAAGCAGCACTTCAACACATGCTCCATAGACTCAACACAGTACCACTCGCCAAAGAATGCTACCAAAAAGAATTGGACATAATGATGCAGGAGGCACAAAATAATGGTTCCAACAATAACACGATAACAAAGCTTAACAACAAAATTAAAAGTAAAATAAAAGCAGAAAGCTCCAAACCACAGACAACAACACAACAGAACCAAACACAAACATGCAGTCCCATAACAACTGCACAGGATAATCAGAAAAAGTTGAAAAAAAACACTAGATGGTACACAATGACATACAAATACAAACTCACCCATCAAATCACCAACATTTTCAAAAGACAGGGAATAAACATAACAGACACAACAGACAGTTCTATACAAAAATGCACCCCAAAACTGACAAATAATAGAGACATATACTCGAAAGCAGGTATATATCAGCTACAGTGTAACACTTGTGAAGGCAGATACATAGGGGAAATAGGGAGAACATTTGATGTCAGATACAAAGAACACATGAGAGTTTGGAAGTATGGGACAAACCACATCACACTTACAGAATGCCTAAGAGAAAATGGCCACAAACCAACCACTAGAGACAGTGACATAAAATAATTAGAATCAACAATAAAAAACACCTCCTAATGATGCAAGAAAATTTCCACATACATAAAACCAAAGCAGAAGGGAAAATCCTGTTGAATGACCAAGTACACATGCGAAGCAATTCATTATTTACAATAATAGATAAAATAATAGAATAATATCTGCAAAAAGTATTAATAAAATAATGTATTCCAATATAATAATTAGAACCCAAATCTCTACACCCATTCATCCATGAACCCCTCCACATAATATTGAAAGGAAAAGTCAAATCAGCTGTCACTGTCACCAAAGTTTCCAACCACTCACTAATAGCTTGTACACCCGCCTCCACTGCCAGCCTTCGCAGGAGAGCTTCTGTAAAGTTTGGAAGGTAGGAGACGAGGTACTGACAGAAGTAAAGCTGTGAGTACCGGGCGTGAGTCGTGCTTCGGTAGCTCAGATGGCAGAGCACTTGCCCGCGAAAGGCAAAGGTCCCGAGTTCGAGTTTCGGTCGGGCACACAGTTTTAATCTGCCAGGAAGTTTCATACCTATTAACTCATAAGACTTTGCATAATGTATGAACTTCATCATCAGAATTTTGAAAATAAAGTTACCAATAGGCTTATGTGGATCTTAATGTACGATACGGGAGTGGTGCCACCACTCCACGCTTCTCTCCAGTGCTAAACTACTGATCCCTTAACATCTTATAATGCATCCTGTTAACTAATCCTTTCTTTTAGTCAGCTTGTGTAGGAAATTTCTTTTCTCTCCAAGTCCATTTACCCATCTAACCTTCAGCATACATCTATATCACCACATTTCAGAAGCTTCTACTCTCATCCTGTCTAAGCTGTTTGATATCCATATTTCACTTCATATATGACAACAATCCATACAAATGTTTCCAGAAAAATTTTTAACACCTAAATCTGTAAACATCTTGTGAGTATTGCAGTTTTCTTTATTTCTGTGTCTAAGAAAATTAGAGAGAAATTTCCCCTTTTTTTTCGGGCATGTTCATAGCTGTGTTTTCACACAAACCTGTTTCAGCATTTTCTGTACTATCTGAAGATAGCAAAAAAAAAAAAGTGCTGAAAAATGTCTCACTGAAAACAAGGCTACAAAGGTGTCTTGCATAAGGTGCAATTACTCTACAACCTAAGTTTATATTCAATGCTCCAAAATTTCTCTTCTTCAGAAACACTTTCCTTTCCATTGTCTGCCTAGATTTTATATCATCTCTACCTCGAACATTATTAGTGATTTTGCTGCCCAAATAGCAAAAATCATCAACTTTAAGTGTCTTATTCACTAATCTAATTCCCTCACATCACCTAATTTAATTTGACTGCATTCCGTTATCTTCTTTTGCTTTTGTTTATGTTCATATCATATCGTCCTTTCAAGAACTGTCCATTCTGTTCAACTGCTCTTGCAGATCCTTTGCTGTCTCTGACAGAATTACAATGTTGTCAGCAAACATCATAGTTTTTATTTCTTCTCTGTGTATTTTAATTCCTATTTTGAACTTTTCTTTTGTTTCCTTTACTGGTTGCCCAATATACAGTTTGAATAACATCAGGGATAGGCTACAACCCTGTGTCACTCGCTCCCCAACTACTGCTTCCCTTTCATGCCCCTCAACTGTTATAGCTGCCATCTGGTTCTGTAAAAATTGTAAATAGTGTTTCACTCCCTGTATTTGATCCTTGCTTCATAATTTGAAAGAGAGAAAGCTTTTGACAATGTTGACTGGAATACTCTAAGTCTACAGATGGTAGAAACATAGGTTTGCCTTTCCTTAATGCATTTTCTAAGATAAGTTGTAGGGTCAGTATTGTCTCACATGGTCCTACATTTCTTCAGAATCCAAAGTTATCTTCTATGAAGTCAGTTTCTGCTGCTTTTTTGTTCCTTTTAAAAAGAATTTGTGTTTGTATTCTGCAACGATAAATTCCTAAACTGACAGTTTGGGAATATCCACACCTCTCAGCACCTTATTTCTTTGGAACTGAAATTACTACATTCTTTAAGAAATTTGTGGGTATTTCACCTGTTTCGTACATCTAGCACAGAAAATGGAATAATTTTGTCACTGCTGGCTCTCCCAAGGCTACCAGAAGTTTTGACAGAATGCTGTCTACCCCCGGGTACTCGTTTCCTTGTTTCAGTGTAGGTCTTCAGTGCTCAGTCAAATGCTTCTCACAGTATATCTCCCTTGTTATCTTCACCTGCCTCTTCTTCCATTTGTATGACGTTGCCCTTAGTTATATCTCCCTTGTATAGATCCCCTATACACAGATAAGCCAAAACATTATGACCACTGCACACTGTAATGTCGGATGCCACCTGATGGCGTTACAGGCATACAACACTCTAACAACAGTATGTAAGTGGGGAGCAGACGCATATGGGGATCACCCTAATGAAAATACAGGCTGCCAATGGGGAAATTCATTGAGGTAAATGACTTTCACAGGTGGCAGTATTCAGGTGAATTATGTTAGTTGGGCTGCTATTTCTAAGTTAATTATTAATTTTGATATTTGACTGTTCAGTACACAGAGGATACAATAAGAGTAGTTTAAAGACTGACTTTTTCATTCAGTTCACGCCTCAAGATAACCATGTGAGATGTGTCTCATTACAGCATTAGCTGTCCAGCACAGAGCGCGGTCTGGCCACTACTTGGGCAGAGCTGGTGGACTCCCTGCAGCAGGAGGCTCAGAAAATCAGAGCTTAGCACCCCAAGAAAAGAGGGCTGATCTGGAAGAGGACTGTACAGATAAAACTCATGTAGGAGCAGCTAACACAGATGGTGAGTAGCTGCAGCAATCTCTATTATGCACAATGTACTGCATCATTAAACTTTAGTTACACAAGAATTGTCAGTCCACCTGTATCTCTGCACAGATAAACCAAAACGTAATGATCACTGTTCAGGATGAGACTGAATGTTGATGGTGGTGTTGCTGGCACATAATACGGTGACGGAAGTATACAAGGAGGACAGAGATGAATGGGGAATCATTCTGGCAGTGATAGGGGTCGCAAATGAGGGAAATTGTCTGGTGAAAATAACTTTGAAAGAGAGCAGTTTATTATGGCCGGCCCTTGCGACAAATTCTCAGAAACAGTGAAGCTCACATGCTGTATGTGTGCTGCTGTTGTGAGTGACTGTAGAAAGTGATAGAAGGACTGTGAGACCTCGAGTAGGTGGTGAAGTGTTGCATGTCTTTGCATCTTCACAAAATGTGGAGGTCAGATACTTTCAGACTGTGTTGAGAAGAAGAGGTGGCAGGCCATACCAGATACGATGACAGAGTATAGCATTGGCACAAAGACAAGTTTTTCAGAGCACTCAGTTTGGTGTAGAGTGTCAGGAGAGGCAATTTGTAGCAGACCAACTCTAAAAGCTACTGTGTCAAACCGATGACATGTGGATTATGACATGCAGTGGGTATGAGATCGTAGAGATTAGGCTGTGAATTGATGTAAACTTGTTACACAAACTGACAACATTGTTACTTATTACACTGGATTGATATCTGTGTGCAGGTATGTGATCATTACAGTGAGATGGTGCTCACAATAAAGGGTTGTGTCCGCAGGCTAGTGGTAGGGTGATTATGGTATGAGAAATGTTCATCAGCAGAATATTTTCCTGTGTTGACAGACTAGACTTCTGCTGCAGTTAGCAATTGTGAATTGAGATAATGAACTAACACTGAGATGAATGCCAAAAAATTTGCTGATGTAAAAATGAGTGCCACAAGTGAGAGAGGAGCTTTCTGCAGCTTCCTTCAAAAATAATTCACATAGGGTTATGGATAAAATGGGATGATTGTTGCTTGGTAGGAATTATACCAACAAAGTGATAGTAGTGTGAGATGAGAATTCTGCAGGTTCTTTCAGATATAATTGACATAGGGTTATGGAAGATCTGTGATGAGTGTTGCTTTGTGTAAACCATATGGACAAAGTGACAGTACTGAGAAGGGGAGCTCTCTGTAGCTTCTTTCAGAAATAATTCTCATAGAGTTATGGATGAAATGCAATCATTGTGGCGTGATAGTAACCATTCCAACAAAGTGATAGTATTGCAAGAGGAGCTTACTGCAGCTTCTTTCAGAAATAATTCACGTACTTTCATGGATGAAATGCAATGATTGTTGCTTTGTGTAAACGATATGAACAAAGTGACATTACTTAGAGAGGAGCTTTCTGTGGCTTCTTTCAGAAAGAAATCACATAGTGTTATGGATGAAATGCGATGACTGTGACTTTTTATTAACTATACCAACAAAGTGATAGTATTGCAAGAGGAGCTTACTGCAGCTTCTTTCAGAAATAATTCACATACTTTCATGGATGAAATGCAATGATTGTTGCTTTGTGTAAACGATATGAACAAAGTGACATTACTTAGAGAGGAGCTTTCTGTGGCTTCTTTCAGAAAGAAATCACATAGTGTTATGGATGAAATGCGATGACTGTGACTTTTTATTAACTATACCAACAAAGTGATAGTATTGTGAGGGGAGCTTTCTGCAGCTACGGTCAGAAATAAATCACAAAGGGGTAAGGATGAAATGCAATGATTGTGGCTTTGTAGTAACTATAACAACAAAAAGAATGTAGTGCGAGATGAGCTTTCTGTAGCTTCTTTCAGAAATAATTCACATAGGGTTATGGATGAAATGCGATGATTGTGGCTTTATAGTAACTATCCCAACAATGTGATGGTATTGTGAGAGGAGCTTTCTGCATCTTCTTTCAGAAAAAAGTCACATAGGGATACAGATGAAATGAGATAATTGTGGCTTTGTAGTAACTATACCAACAAAGTGACAGTACTGAGAGAGGAGCATTCTGCAGCTTTTTTCAGAAATAATTCACACAAGGTTATGGATTAAATGCGATGATTGTGGCTGTATAGTAACTATACCAACAAGTTAACAGAATTGTGAGGGGAGCTTTCTGCAGGTTCTTTTAGAAATACCTCACATAAGGTTATGGATGAAATGTGATGATGTGGGTTTGTAGTAACTATCCCAACAAAGTGATAGTATTGTGAGGGGATCTTTCTGCAGCTTCTATCAGAAATATTTCACATTGGGTTATGGATGAAATGCGATGATTGTGGCTTTTTGTTGACGATACCAACAAAGTGATAGTAGAGTGAGAGAAGCTTTCTGCAGTTCATTTCAGAAATAATTCACATAGCATTATGGATGAAATACGATGATTGTGGCATTATAGTAACTATACCAACAAAGTGATAGTGTTGTGAGGGAAGCTTTCTGCAGCTTCTTTCAGGAATAATTCACATGGGGGTATGAATGAAAGGCAATGATTGTGACTCTGTAGTAACTATACCAAGAAAGTGATAGCAGTGTGAGAGGAGCTTTCAGCAGCTGCTTCCTGACATAATTCTCGCAGGGTTATCGATGAAACGTGATGGTTTTGGCTTTGTAGTAACTATACCAACAAACTGATTGTTTTGTGAGGGGAGCATTCTGCTGTTTCTTTCAGAAATGATTCACATAGTGTTGTGGATGAAATGCAATGATTGTGGCTTTGTAGAAACTATACCAACAAAGTGATAGTATTGTGATGGGAGCTTTCTGTGGCTTCATTTGGAAATATATCACAAATAGTTGTAGATAAAATGCAATGATTGTGGCTTTGTAGTACCTGTACGAGCAAAGTGATAGTATTGTGAGTGGAGCTTTCTACAACTTCTTTCAGAAATAATTCACATTGGATTATGGATGAAATGAGATGATTGTGGGTTTGTAGTATCTATACCAACAATTAGATTAAAGAGTGAGAGGAGCTTCATGCAGCTTCTTTCAGAAATATTTCACATCATGTTAGGAATGAGATGCAATGTTTGTGGCTTTGTAGTAACTATACCAAAAAGGTGATAGCATTTTTAAGGTAGCTTTCTGCAGCTACTTTCAGAAATGATTCTCATACCATTAAGAATGAAGTGTGAAGATTGTGGCTTTTTAGTAATAAACCAACAAAGGGAAATTTCCTGGCAGATTGAAACACTGTGCCCGACCGAGACTCGAACTCGGGAACTTTGCCTATCGCGGGCAAGTACTCTACCATCTGAGCTAACGAAGCAAGACTCACGCCCGGTCCTCACAGCTTTACTTCTGCCAGTATCTTGTCTCCTACATTCCAAACTTTACAGAAGCTCTCCTGCGAACCTTGCAAAACTAGCTCTCCTGAAAGAAAGGATACTGCGGATACATGGCTTAGCCACAGCCTAAGGGATGTTTCCAGAACAGTTTTAATCTGCCAGGAAGTTTCATATCAGTGCACACTCCGCTGAAGAGTGAAAATCTCATTCTGGGAACATCCCCCAGGCTTTGGCTAATCCATGTCTCCGCAGTATCCTTTCTTTCAGTAGTGCTAATTCTGCAAGGTCCGCAGGAGAGCTTCTGTAAAGTTTGCAAGGTAGGAGAAGAGATACTGACAGAAGTAAACCTGTGAGGACCGGGCATGAGTCATGCTTCAGTAGCTCAGATGGTAGAGCACTTGCCCGCGAAAGGCAAAGTTCCCGAGGTCAAGTCTGAGTCGGGCACACAGTTGTAATCTGCCAGGAAGTTTCACATCAACGCACACTCTGCTGCAGAGTGAAAATCTCATTCTGGAAACCAAAAAAGTGATTGTATTGTGAGGGGGCTTTGTGCAGCTTCTTTCCGATAAAGCACTTAGGATTATGGATGAAATGGGATGACTGTTGCTTTGTAGTAACCATACCAACACAGTGTAATAGAGTCAGAGGAGCTTGCTGGAGCTTCTTTCAGAAATAATTCACATAAGGTTTTGGTAACTATACCAACAGGGTGATAGTATTGTGAGGGGAGTTTTCTGAAGCTCCTTTCAGAAATAATTCACATAGGATTGTGAATGAAATGCGATGATTGTGGTTTTTTATTAACTGTACCAAAACTCATAGTATTGGTCGGAAAGCTTTTTGCAGTTTCTTTCAAAAAAATTTAACATAGGGTTATGCATAAAATGCGATGGTGGCGGCTTTGTAGTAGTAACTATACCAACAAGGTGACAGTATTGTGATGGGAGGCTTTCTGCAGCTTCTTTCACATAGGTTAATGGAAGAAATCTGATGATTCTGGCTTTGTAGTAATCATACCAACAAAGTGACGATGCTGTGGGAGGAGCATTCTGCAGCTTCTTTCAGAAGTAATTCACATAGGGTAATGGATGAAATTGTGATGACCCTGTCTTTATGGTAATCATATCAACAAAGTGACGCAAATGTCGGAAAAACTTCATGCAGCTCCTTTCAGAAATAATTCGCGTAGTAAAATTGATGAAATGTGATGATTCTGGCTTTGTAGTAATCATACCAACAAAGTGACACAAATGTGCGAGGAGCTTTCTGCAGTTTCTTTCAGAAATATTTCACATAAAGTGACGCAGTTGTGGGGGGTGATACCTGCAGGTTCCTCCAGAAATCATTCACATAGTGTAATGGATAATATGAGATGATTCTGGCATTCTAGTAATCATACCAACAATGTGACGCAAATGTGGGAGGAGCTTTCTGCAGCTCCTTTCAGAAATAATTTACCTAGTACAATGGATGAAATCGATGATGGTGGCTTTATAGCAATCATACCTATAAAGTGAGCTAAATGTGGGAGGAGCTTTCTGCAGCTTCTTTCAAAAATAATTCACTTAGGGTAATGGATGAAAAATGATTATTCTGGGTTTGTAGTAAAAATAACAACATAGTGATGCAGCTGTAGTAGGAGCTTTCTGCAGCTTCTTTCAGAAATAATTCACATACATAATTGATGAAATGTGATGATCCTGGCTTTGTAGTAATCATACCAATAATGTGATGCAAATGTGGGAGGTGCTACTTGCAACTTTATTCAGAAATTTTTTACAGAGGTTAATGGATGAGATGTGATAGTTCTCGTTTAGTAGTAACCATACCATCAAAGTGACACAAATGTGGGAGGAGCTTTCTGCTGCTTCTATCAGATATTATTCACATAGGGTTATGGATGTAAAGTTGTAGTAATGACACCAACAGAGTGACGCTGCTGTGGTAGGAGCATTGTGCAGCCTACTTCTAGAATATTTCCCATAGGGTTATGGAAGAAATGCGATGATTGTGGCTTTGTAGTAATCATACCATCAAATTGACACCTCTGTGGGTGGAGGTTTCTGCAGCTTCTAGCATGAAATTTGTCACATACCGTATTGGATGAAATGCGATGATACTGACAGTGTAGGAATCATACCGACGAAGTTACACAGCTGTGGGGGGTGCTTTCTGCAGCTTATTTCAGAGACTTTTCCCATAGGGTAGTGGATGAAATGCAATGATTCTGGCTTTGTAGTAATCATACCATCAATTGACGCAAATGTGGGAGGAGCTTTCTGCAGCTTCTTTTCAGAAATAATTCACGTAGGTTTACGACTGAAATGCGATGATTGTGTCTTTCTAGTAACTATACCAACAAAGGGAGAGTAGGGTGAGAGGAGCTTTCTGCAGCTTCTTTCTGAAATAATTCATTTAGGGATGCGGATGTAATGCAGTGATTGTGGCGTTGTAGTATATATATCAGCAAAGTGTTCGAAGTGAGATGGGAGCTTTCTGCAGAATCTTTCGTTTATAAATTCACATAGATTTCATAGTAAAATGCATTGCTTGTTGCTTTATGTAAACTATACTAACAATGTGACCATACTGAGAGAGCAACCTTATGCAGCTTCCTTCAGAAATAGTTCTCGTAGAGTTATCAATGAAATGCGATGATTCTGGCTTTGTAGTAACTTTACCAACAAAGGGATAGTAATGTGAGAGGAGCTTTTGTCAGCTACTTTCAGAAATAATCTTCATAGAGTTATCGATAAAATGTAATGCTTGTTGCTTGTTGGGGACCTTTCCCACAAGAGAGTGCAAGAATTAACATACCTAGGGGCACTTTTCACTGTGAACTCGTCATGTGAAGCAGAGATCAATTCCAGCATACAAGCAGGAAACCAATCTTACCACAGCCTAGCACAACTGCTTCGGTCCAAATCTCTCTCCAGACATTTCCAGATTTGACTGTACAAAACCCTGATCCAGCCTGTTGTTCTATATGTCTGTGAGACATGGAGTATCCGGAAACAGGACTTCCATAACCTCCTTGTTTTTGAGAGAAAAATGCTTTGGAAATTTTTTGGTACAGTTCTGGATGCAGATACAGGGGAATGGAGGATCAGATACAACCAAGAGCTTGAGGAACCATATCAACATCCCAACATAGCAGGAACTGTCAAAGCCAAACGAATGCAATGGGCCGGCCATGTGGCCCGGATGGAGGATCACAGATGGCCTCGGAAGCTCCTGGATTTCACACCTACAGGAAAGAGACTGCCAGGGAGACCCAAGAAGCATTGGAGGGATGGATCCCATGAAGATTTATACCAAGTGTCAATAGATGTGGACAAATGGCAGATAGCAGCATTGGACAGAATAGAGTGGAGGAGGAAACTTGCAGATGTGTGAGGTCTACTGGGCCTGATCACGTAGCAGTGGTGGTAGTAGTAGTAGTAGTAGTGTTGTTTTGTGTAAAATATTGAACAAAGTGACAGTACTGAGAGAGGTGCATTTTGCAGCTTCTTTCAGAAATAGATCACAACTGTACCAACAAAGTGATAGTAATGTGAGAGAATCTATCTGCAGCTTCTTTCAGAAATAATTTCCACAGGGTTATGGATGAAATGTGAAGATTGTGGCATTGTAGAAACTGTACCAACAAAGTGATAGTAGTGTGAGGGGAGCACTTTGCAGCTTCCTTCAGAAGTAATTTACACGGGGGTATTAATGAAATGTGAAGATTGTTGCTTTGTAGTAACTATACCAACAATGTGACAGTACTGTGCGAAGAGCTACCAGCAGATCCTTTCAGAAATAATTCTCATAGGGTAATGGATGAAATGTGATGATTCTGGCTTTGTAGTATTCATACCACAATGTGACAGTGCTGTGGGAGCAACTTTCTTCAGCTTCTTTCAGAAATAATTATCATAGGGCAATATATGAAATGCGATGATTCTGGCCTTGTAGTAACTGTACCATCAATGTGATGGTAGTGTGAGAGGAGCTTTCGGTAGCTCCTTTCAGAAATAATTCACGTAGAGTAATGGACGAAATCTGATGATTCTGCTTTTGTTGTAACTGTACAAATAATGTGATAGTATAGTGGGGGGAGCTTTCTGTAGCTTCTTTCATAAATAATTCACATAGGATAATCGATAATATGTGATGTTTCTGGCATTGTATTAATTATACAAACAAAGTGACGCAAATGTGGGAGGAGGTTTCTGCAGCTTCTTTCATAAATAATTCACATAGGGTAAAGGAAGAAATGTGATTATTCTTGCTTTGTAATAATCATACCAACACTGTGACGCTGTTGTAGGAGGAGTTTTCTGCAGATTCTTTCAGAAATAATTCACATAGGGTAATGGATAAAATTGTGATGAACTTGGCACTGTAGTGATCACACAAACAAAGTGACACAGCTGCGGGAGGAACTTTCTGTAGCTTCTTCCGGAAACAATTCACATAGGGTAGTGGATGAAAGGTGATGATTCTTGGTTAGTAGTAATCATACCGTCAAAGTGACGTGAATTAAGAAGGAGCTATCTCCAGCCTCTTTCAGAAATAATTCACATAGGGTAATTGCTGAAATGCAATGATTCTGGCTTTGTAGTAATCATACCAACAAAATGATACTGCTGTGTCAGGAGCATTCTGCAGCTTCTTTCAGAAATAATTCACATAGGGTAGTGGATTAAGTGTAATGATTCCAGCTTTTTACTAATCATACCAACAAAGTGACGCTGCTGTGTGAGGATCATTCTACAACTTATTCCAGAAACATTTCCCATATTGTAAAGGATGAAATGCGATAATGCTGGTTTTGTAGTAATCATACCATCAAAGTGACACTGCTGTGGTAGAAGCTTTCTGCAGCCTCTTTCAGAAATAATTCACATAGGGAAGTGGATGAAAAATGATGATTCTGGATTTGTAGTAATCATACCAACAAAATGACCCTGCTGTGTCAGGAGCATTCTGCAGCTTCTTTCAGAAATAATTCACATAGGGTAATGGATGAAATGTGATGATTATAGCTTTCTAGTAATCATACCAACAAAGTGACACTGCTGTGTGAGGATCATTCTGCAAATTATTTCAGAAATATTTCCCATAGTGTAATGGATGAAATGCGATGATTCTGGTTTTGTAGTAATCATACCATCAAAGTGACGCTGCTGCGGTAGGAGCTTTCTGCAGTCTCTTTCAGAAATAATACTCATAGGGTAATGGATGAAATGCAATGATTTGGGCTTTGTAATAATCATACCAACAAATTGATGCAAAAGTGTTAGGAGATTTCTGAAGCTTCTTTCAGAAATAATTGACATAGGTTAAAGGATGAAATGCAATGATTCGGACTTTGTAGTAATCATTACCAAAAAAGTGTTGTTGCTGTTTGATGAGCTCTCGGCAGCTTCTTTCAGAAATAATTCACATAGCGTAATGGATGAATTGCAATGATTTGGCTTTCTATTAATCACATGAACAAAGAGACGCAGATGAGGGAAGAGGTCTCTTCAGCTTCTTGCAGAAATAACTTACATAATGTAATGAATTAAATGCAATGTTTCTGGCTTTGTCGTAATCTTACCAACAAAGTGACAGGGCTGTGTTTGGAGCTTTCTTCAGCTTCATTCAGGAATAACACACATACTGTAATGGATGAAACGTGATGACTCTGCATAGTAGTAATCATACCAACAAAGTGACGCAAATGTGGTAACATCTTTCTACTACTTCTTTCATAAATATTTCACATAGGGTAATGGATGAAATATGATGATTCTGGCTTTGTAGTAATCATACCTTCAGAGTCATGTAAATGTTCTATTAGCTTTTTGCAGTTTGTTTCAGAAATAATTCACATGGGGTAATGGCTGAAATGCTAGGATTCTGGCTTTGGAGTAATCATATCCACAAAGTGCCACAAATGATGGAGGACCATTCTGAAGCCTCTTTCAGAAATAATTCACATTGGGTAATGGATGATATGCAATTATCCTATCTTAGTAATAACCATAGGAACAAAGAGATGCTGCTGCATGATGAGCTTGCTGCAGCTTTTTTCAGAAATAATTCACATAGGATAATGGATGAAATGCAATGATTCCGACTTCCCAGTAATTATACAAACAAAGTGACGCAAATGTTGGGCTAGCTTTCTACAGTTTAATTCATTAATAATTCACATAGGGTAATGGATGAAATGCAATTATTCTGACTTTGTAGTTATCTTACGAACAAAGAGACACTGCTGCGGGAGGAGGTTTCTGCAGCTCCTTTCAGAAATAATTCACATAGGGTAATGGTTGTAGAGCAATGATTCTGGCTTTGTAGAATTCATATCAACAAGTGCTGCAAATGTGGAAGGAGTTCTCTGCAACTTCCTTCAGAAATAATTCACGTAGTTTAATGAATGAAATGCGCTGATTCTGGCTTTGTCTTAATCATACCAAAAAAGTGACGCAAATGTGTGAGGAGCTTTCTGCAGCTGCTTTCAGAAATAGTTCACATAAGGTAATGGATGAAATGCTATGATTTTGTATTTGTAGTAATCATACGGACAAATAAACGCTGCTGCGGGGAGAGCTTTATGCAGCTCCTTTCAGAAATAATTGACATAGGTTAATGGTTAGAGTCCAATGATCCTGGTATTGTGGTATTCGTAACAAGAAGTGCCGCATATGTGGAAGAAGCTTTATGCAGCTTCTTTCAGAAATAATTCACATAGGGAAATTTTTTAAATGCGATGATTCTGGCTTTGTAGTAATCACACGAACAAAAAGTTGTTGCTGCAGGAGGAGATTTCTGCAGCTTCTTTCAAAAATAATTCACATAGGGTAATGGTTGAAATGCGTTGATTCTGGCTTTGTAGTAATGTTACGAACAAAGAGTCACTGCTGTGGGAGGTGCTCTCTAAAGCTCCTTGCGGAAGCAACTCATATAGGGTAATGAATGAAACACGTTGATTCTGGCTTTGTAGAGATCATACGATCAAAGAGACGCTGTTGCAGGAGGAGATTTCTGCAGCTTCTATCAGAAGTAAGTCACATAGGGTAATGGATGAATTGCGATGATTCTGGCTTTGTATTAATCGTAGGAACAACGAGGTGCTGCTGCTGGAGGAGCTTTCAGCAGGTTCTTTCAGAAATATTTTACATAGGGTAATGGATGAAATGCGATGATTCTGGCTTTGTATTAATCGTAGCAACAATGAGATGCTGCTGCTGGAGGACCTTCCTGCAGCTCCTATCAGAAATATTTCACATTGTGTAATGGATCAAATGTGATGATTCTCGCTTTGTAGCTATCATACAAACAAAGAGACTCTGCTGCGGGAGGAGATTCCTGCAGCTGCTTTCAGAAATAATTCACATTGGGAAATGATTGAAATATGATGATTCTCTCTCCGTATTAATCATATGAACAAAGAGATACTGCTGCGTGAGGAGCTTTGTGCAAGTTCTTTCAGAAATAATTCACATAGGGGAATGGATGAAATGCGATGATTCTGGCTTTGTAGTAATCATACGAACAAAGAGGTGCTGCTGTGGGAGGAGCTTTCTGTGGCTCCTTTCAGAAGTAATTCACATAGGGTAATGGATGTAATGCGATGATTCTGGCTTTGTAGTAATCATACCAAGAAAGAGACGCTGCTGCTGGAGGAGCTTTCAGCAGATTCTTTCAAAAACAATTCATATAAGTTAATATATAAAATGTGATTATTCTGGCTTTGTAAAAGTCATACATACAAAGACACGCTGCTGCTGGATCAAGTTTCTGGAGCTCCTTTCAGAAATAACTCATATAGGGTAATGGGTGAAATATGATGTTTCTGGCTTTGTAGTAATCATACCATGAGAGTGACGCAAATGTTGGAGGAAATTTCTGCAGCTTCATTCTGACATAATTCACATAGGTTAATCAATGGAATGGCATGATTATGTCTTTGTAGTAATCATATCAACAAAGTGCCACAAATTTGGGAGGAGGTATCTGCACCTTCTTTCCGAAGTTATTCCCATAGCGTAACGGATGAAATGCAATGATCCCGGCTTTGTAGTAACCATACCAAGAAAGTGACGCAAATGTTGAAGCAGCATTCTGCAGCTCCTTTCAGAAATAATTCACATAGGGTAATGGGTGAAGTGTGATGATTCTGGCTTTCTAGTAATCATACCAGTAAAGTGACTCAAATGTGGGAGCAGCTTTCTGCAGCTTCTTTCAGAAATAATTCACATATAAATAGGAATGAAATGCAATGATTCTGGCTTTGTAGTTATCATGCCAGCAATGTGACGCAGATGTGGGAGGATCTTTCTGCAGCTGCTTTCAGAAATAATTTACATAGCGTAACAGATAAAGTGCAATGATTCTGTCTTTGTAGTAATCATATCAATAAAAGGACACTGCTGCGGGAGGAGCTTCCTGCACTTTCTTTCAGAAATAATTAACATAGTGAAAAAGACGAAGTGCGATGATTCTGGCTTTGTATTAATCATACAAACAAAGAGACGCTGCTGTGGGAGTAGCTTTCTGTAGCTTCTTTCAGAAATAACCCACGTAGGGTAATGGATGAAATAGGATGCTTCTGGCTTTGTATTAATCATAGGAAGAAATAGAGGCTGCTGCTGAAAGGCTTTCTGCAACTTCATTCAGAAATAATTCACATAGTGAAAAAGGTGAAATGCGATGATTCTGGCTTTGTATTAATCATACGCACAAAGAGATGCTGCCGTGACAGGAGCTTTCTGCAGCTCATTCCCAAAATAATTCACATAGGGTAATGGATGAAATGCGATGATTCTGGCGTTTTAGTAATCATACCAACAAAGGGACACTGCTGTGGGAGGAGTTGTCTGCAGCTTCTTTCAGAAATAATTCACATATGGTAATTATTTTTTTTATTGATTTCTTTATTAATCCGTGTAACAATTTACAGTGTGTGGATTTCGTCAGCAAAATCATATACAATATAATATACCTACAATTATACACATTAAATTCGTATTTACACACATTTTTGAGGTATCTTAAATTAGTTTTATATCCTTGTGTAATTTGTAATTTTCTTATAGTACTGTACAATTTTTGATTTCCTCATGTATTACAATGCAGGCTACTTTAATTACACTACATGTTTTACTTCAGATTGTCCATTACGGCGTAATAACTTTTATTCAACAAAAAAAAAAAATTTAGTTTTGTTTTAAACTGTCCGATTGTGTCAATATCTTTTATTTTTTGGGGTAATTTATTATATAATTCAACAGCATTGTACAACAAGCTCTGCTGAGTTTTAACTTTATTTTTCCTCTCTAGATGCAGATTGTATTGGTTTCTAGTTTCATAGCTGTGTACTAAAGAATTTTTCATATCGCAGTCAATATTTTTTTTTACATACATAACACTTTGAAAAATGTATTCACAAGGGGACAGTTAGGATTTCCAGCTTTTGGAAGTGTTCAAGGCAGTGAGCCCCACTGCCACTCTTGGTTATTATACGAATTGCTCTTTTCTGTAATTTGAAAACTATTTGAATATTTTTATTGTTGACTCCCCAAAATATTATTCCATAGGTGATAACAGAGTGGATATCAGAAAAATATACAGATCTGACACATGTAGTATCACAAACTGCAGTCAGAATTCTCAGAGCATAGCATGCTGTATGGATTCTGTTACTAAGTATTTTAATATGTTCTTCCCACTTTAACTGACTGTCAACATGCATACCAAGAAATTTTGTGTAGTCTACACATTCTATAGTTTCATTGTTTAACATAAAGTTGTTATAGTGTGGATTTTTGCAGACATAGAAGTTAACAGCATTGGTTTTTTTTTGAGATTTAGTGTTAGTTTATTATTGGATGCCCACTCACGTACACTGTTTAGTGTTTGTTTGGCCTTTTCTTTTAGTGCATCTGGTGATTTGTCACTGATTAGAACATTTGAGTCATCTGCAAACAATATTGTTTGTCCATGCTTGATGCTCTGTGGGAATTCATTTATGTAAATGAGGAATAGTACTGGGCCAAGGACACTACCCTGTGGGACACCTATATTTACATAATTTGGGTCTGAAGTATACTTTACAATATAGTTTGAGCAACTTAAAATATGTGAGATTTCAGTTATCTGTCTTCTATTTTTTAGATATGAAGGAACCATTAGTTCACAAGTCCCCTTATTCCAAGTTCATCTAACCCATTTAACAATATGTTGTGGTCTACTGTATCAAACGCTTTAGTTAGATCAAGAAATATACCTGTTGTGTAGTTCCCTTTATCTAAGGCTTCTAGAATGTGTTTTGTGAGGTGTGCTGTTGCTGATTCTGTGCTTTTCCCTGATCAAAATCCAAACTAATCAACAGACAGTAAGATGTATTTATTTAAATAATTCATTAGCCTATCTTTCATAATATTTTCTAATATTTTTGCAAAGCATGATAGTAGAGAAATTGGCCTATAATTTTCAGTTATTCCTGCATCACCTTTTTTGAAGATAGGTAGTAGCCCTGCTTGAAAGATTGATTTATAATATCAACTAAAGGTGGAAGTAGGCTCTTGATACAGTCCTTAATTATAAAAAGGGGGACTTCATTCAGACCAGCTGAGTTTTTGTTTCTCAGTTTGCTGACTGCTTTACAGACTTCTTCCTGTGTTGTAGGGAATAACACCATTGAGAGTGACACACCATTATTTGGCTTTTTGACCTGAGAGGCTGTTAGAAAATTTTCCTGTAATTTTATTCCTATGCTACTAAAATAATCATTTATATAGTTTGCCAAATATATTGGGTCTTTTATTAGAGTCCCTTCCTCTTTAATTTTCAAGTTTGACAGATTTATTTTCTGGTACCAGTTTTCTGCTTCACAATCTTCCATACTGCCTTATTTTTGTTTTCAGCAGAGTGCACTATTTTGGAGTTACGAGCTCTCTTTGCTGCAAGCAATATTTTCCTATATGTTTTCATATATCTTTTATAAAAGAGTGAGAAAGCAGGATTAGTTTGGCTGTGTTTAATGGAACTCAGGTACTTTACTGTTTCAGATGATATTTTGATTCTTTTGTGACCCACTTGCTTTTTCCTGCTGTTGATAATGGACATAATACTTCAGGAAATGTTTCTTGAAAATTTAATGGATGAAATGTGATGATTCTGGCTTTGTAGTAATCATACCAACAAAGTTATGCAAATGTGGGAGGAGCTTTCTGCAGGTTCTTTCAGAAATAATTCTCATATAATAATGAATGAAATGTAATGATTCAGGCTTTGAAGTAATCATGCCAGCAATGTGACGCGGATGTGGGAGGAGCTTTCTGCAGCTTCTTTCAAAAATAATTCACATATGGTAATGGATGCAATGCAATGATTCTGGCATTGTAGTAATCATACCAACAATAGATGCTGCTGTGGGAGGAGCTTTCTGCAGCTTCTTTCAGAAATAATTCACATAGGGTAAAGGATGAAATGCAATGATTCTGGCTTTGTAGAAATCTTACCAAAAAGGAGACGCTGTTGCGGAAGCAGCTTTCTGTAACTCCTTTCAGAAATAATTCATACGGGTTAATGGATGAAATACGATCATTCTGGCTTTGTAGTAATCAGATGAACAGAGGGACACTGCTGCAGGAGGAGCTTTCTGCAGCTCCTCTCTAAAATAATTCGCATAGGGTAATGGATGAAATGCGATGATTCTAGCTTTTTAGTAGTCATACCAAGAAAGAAACGCTGCTGCGAGAGGAGCTTTCTGCAGCTTCATTCAGAAGTAATTCATATAGGGTAATTGATGCAATACGATGATTCTGGCTTTGTAAAAGTCATACTTACAAAGACACCGTGCTGCGGGAGTAGCTTTCTGCAGCTTATTTCAGAAATAAATCACATAGTGTAATGGATGAAATGTGATGATTCTTGCTTTGTAGTAATCATAACAACATAGGCACGCTGCTGCGGGAGGAGCTTACTGCAGCTATTTTCAGAAATAATTCACATAGAGTAATGGATGAAATGCGATGATTCTGGCTTTGTAGAAATCACACCAACAAAGAGACACTGTTGTGGGAGGATCTTTCTGCAGCCTCTTTCAGAAATAATTCAAATAGGGTAATTGATGGATTACAAAGATTCTGGCTTTGTAGTAATCATACCAACAAAAAGACTCTGCTGCGGGAGGAGCTTTCTGCAGCTCCATTCAGAAATTATTCACATAAGGTTAATGGATGAAATACGATCATTCTGGCTTTGTAGTAATCAGATGAACAGAGGGACGCTGCTGCAGGAGGAGCTTTCTGCAGCTCCTCTCTAAAATAATTCGCATAGGGTAATGGATGAAATGTGATGATTCTGGCTTTGTAGTAATCATACCTACAAGGAGATGCTGCTGCAGGAGGAGGTTTCTGCAGCCTCTTTCAGAAATAATTCACATAGGGTAATAGACGAAATGCGATGATTCTGGCTTTGTAGTAATCATACCAACAATGAGACGCTGCTGCGGGAGGAGTTTTCTGCAGCTTCATTCAGAAATAATTCACATAGGATATTGGATGTAATGCAATGATTCTGGCTTTCTAGTAATCAGACGAACAAAGACACGATGCTACAGGAGGAGCTATCTGCAGCTACTTTCTGTAATAATTCACATAGTGTAGTGGATGAATTGCGATGATTCTGGCTTTGTAGTAATCATAACAACAAAGAGATACAACTGCAGGAGGAGCTTACTGCAGCCCCTATTAGAAATAATTCACATAGGGTAATGGATGAAATTCGATGATCCTGGCTTTGTACTACTCATAACAACAAAGTGCTGCTTCTGCATGAGTAGCTATCAGCAGCTTCATACAGAAATAATTCACAGAGGGAAATAGATGATATGCGGTGATTCTGGCTTTGTGGTAATTATACCAGGAAGTGACACTGCTGCATTAGGAGCTTTCTGCCGCTACTTTCAGAAATAATTCACGTGGGCTAATGGATGAATTGGGATGTTTCTGGCTTTGTAGTAATCATAGGAACAAAGAGACGCTGCTGCAGGAAGAGCTTTCTGCAGCTTCATTCAGAAATAATTATCATAGGTAAATGGATGAAATGGGATGATTCTGGCTTTGTAGTAATCATATCAACAAATAAACGCTGCTGCAGAAGGAGCTTTCATCACCTAATTTCAGAAATAATTCACATTGGGTAATGGATGGAGTGCGATGATTCTGGCTTCGTTGTAATCAGATGAACAAAGAGACGCTGCTGCAGTAGGAGCTCTCTGCAGCTCCCTCCAGAGATATTTCACATAGAGTAATGGACGAAATGTAATGATTCTGGCTTATTAGTTGGCATGCCAATAAAAACAGTCACCTCCGGGAAGTGATTTTTGCACCTTGTTTCGGAAATGTTTCACATTGGATAATGGATGAGTTGCGATAATTGTGGCTTCGTAGTAATCATACCAACAAAGAGATGCTCCTGCGTGAGGAGCTTTCTGCAGCTTCTTTCAGAAATAATTCACATAGGTTAATGGATGACATGGGATGATTCTGTCTTCATAGTAATCATACGAACCAAGAGACGTTTCTACGGTAAGAGCTTCCTGCAGCTTCTTTCAGAAAAAATTCACATAATTTAATGGATGTAGTGGAATGATTCTGGCTTTGTAGTAATCTTACCAACAAAGAGATGCCACTATGGGAGGAACTTTCTGCAGCTCCATTCAGAAATAATTCACATAGGTTAATGGATGATATGGAATGAATCTGGATTTGTAGTAATCATACCAACAATAAGACGCTGCTGCAGGAGGAGCATTCTGCAGCTTCTTCAGAAATAATTCACATAGGTTAATGGATGAAATTGGATGATTCAGGCTTTCTATTAATCATACCATAAAAAGATGCTGCTGCGTGAGGAGCTTTCTGCACCTTTTTTTAGAAATGATTCACATAGTGTAATGGATGAATTGCGATTATTCTGAGATTTTAGTAATCATACCAACAGAGAGATGCTGCTGCGGGAGGAGCTTTTTGCAGGTCCTTTTGGAAATAATTTTCATTGTGTAATGGATGAAATATGATGATTCTGGGTTTGCAGTAATAATACCCACAAAGAGACGCTGCTGCGGGAGGACCTTCCAGCATCTCCATTCAGAAATAGTTCACAGAGGGTAATGGAAGAAATGCGATCATTCTGTCCTTGTGGTAATCACACCAAGAAAGGGACACTCCTCCGTCAGGAGCTTTCTGCAGCTCCATTCAGAAATAATTCACATAGGCTAATGGATGAAATGGGATGATTCATGCTTTGTTGTAATCATACCAACAAAAAGACGCTCCTGAGTTAGTAGCCTCCTGCAGCTTCTTTCAGAAATAACTCACATAGGTTATTGGATGAAGTGGGATGATTCATGCTTTGTAATAATCATACCAACAAAGAGATGCTACTGTGGGAGGAGCTTTCTGCAGCTTCTTTCAGATATAATTCACATAGGTTAATGGATGGAATGTGATGATTCTGGCTCTATAGTAATCATATCAACAAAGAGACGCTACTGCGGGAGGAGCTTACTGCAGGTTCATTCAGAAATTATTCACATCGGTCACTGGATGAAATGGGATGATTCTGGCTTTGTAGTAATCATACCAACAGGAATAGGCTGCTGTGGGAGAAGCTTTCTGCAGCTTCTTTCAGAAATATTTCACATAGCGTAATTGATTAAATGCAATGATTCTGGCTTTGTAGTAATCGTACCAAAAAAGAGTTGCTGTGGGTGGAGCTTTCTGCAGCTTCTTTCAGAAATAATTCACATAGGCTATTGGATGAAATGTGATAATTCTGGCTTTGTAGTAATCATACCAGAAAAGAGATGCTGCTGTGGGAGGAGCTTTCTGGGGCTTCTTTCAGAAATAATTCGCTTAAGGTAGTGGATAAAATGGGTTGATTCTGGCTTTGGAATAATCATACCAACAAAGAGATGTTCCTATGGGAGTAGCTTTCTGCAGCTTCTTTCATAAATAACTCACATAGGGTAATTGATGAAATGCGATGAAACTGGCTTTGTAGAAATCATACCAACAAAGAGATGCTGCTGAGTGAGGTGCTTCCTGCTGCTTCTTTCAGAAATCGTTCACATAGGTTAATGGATGAAATGGGATGATTCAGGCTTTGTAGTAATCATACCAACAAAGAGACAATGCTGCGGGAGGAATTTTCTGAAGCTTCATTCAGAAATAATTCTTATTGGTTAATGGATTGAAGGTGATGATTCTGGCTTTATAGTATTCATAGCAACAAAAAGACGCTGCTGCTGGAGGAGCCTACTGCAGCTTCTTTCAGAGATTATTCACATAGGTTACTGGATGATATGCGATGATTCTGGATATGTATTAAAGATACGACCAAAGAGACGCTGAAGCTTGAGGAGCTTTCTGCAGCTTCATTCAGAAATAATTTACATAGGTTGATGGATGAAATGCAATGGTTCTGCCTTTGTAGTAATCATACCAACAAAGAGACTCTACTGTGGGAGGAGTTTTCTGCAGCTTCTTTCAGAAATGTTTCACATTGGGCAATGGAAGACATGCGATGACTCTGGCTTTGTAAAAATCATCCCAACATAGGCACGCTATGATGGGAGGAGCATTTTTGCAGCTCCGTTCAAATATAATGCACATTGGGTAATGAATGAAACACAATGATTTTGGCTTTGTAGTAACAATACGAACAAAGAGATACTGATGCGGGAGGAGCTTTCTGCAGCTCCTTTCGGAAATAAATCACATTGTGGAATGAATGAAATGTGCTGATTCTGGCTTTGCTTTAAACATACAACCAAAGGCAAACTGATGCAGTAAGAGCTTTATGGATCTCATTTCAGAAATAATGCACATAGTGTAATGGATGAAATGCGATGATTCTTGCTTTGTAGTAATCATACCAAGAAAAATATGCTGGTGCAGGGGGAGCTTGCTGCAGCTTTTTCCAGAAATAATTCACATAGGTTAATGGATGAAATGGGATGGTTCTGGTGTTGTAGTAATCATACCCACAAAGAGACAATGCAGCGGGAGGTTCTTTCTGCAGCTTCTTTCACAAATTATTCACATAGGTCGATGGATGAGATGGGATGATTCTGTCTTTGTATTAAAGATATGACCAATGAGACGCTGATGCTGGAGGAGCTTTCTGCAGCTTCTTTCAGAAATAATTCACATAGGGTAATGAATGAAATGCGATGATTCTGGTATTGTAGTAATCATACTATAAGGAGACGCTGCTGCGGTAGGAGCTTTCTGCATCTTTTTTCAGAAATTATTTACATAGGTCAATGGATAAAAATTGTATGATTCTGGCTTTGTAGTAATCATACTAACAAGGAGAATCTGCTGTGGGAGGAGCTTTCTGCACCATCTTTCAGAAATAATTTACGTAGTGTAATAGATGAAGTTCAATGATTCTGGCATTGTAGTAATCATACCAAAAAAGAGTTGCTGCGGGAGGAGCTTTCTGCAGCTTCTTTCAGAAATAATTCACATCAGGTAATGGATGAATTGCAATGATTCTGGCTTTGTAGTAATCTTACCAACAAAGAGAAGCTGCTGCCTGAGGAGCTTACTGCACCTTGTTTCAGAAATAATTCTCATAGGGTAATGGATGAAATGCGATGATGTTGGCTTTGTAGTAATCATACCAACAAAGGCCACCCTTCGGGTTGGAATAGGCCCAAGGTATTCCTGCCTGTCGTAAGAGGGGACTAAAAGGAGTCCTTCCCCCTTAAGGGGGTAGTTAGCACCTCCGTCCGGAGACAGACTGCTCCACGACCTATATTTGTGGTCATTTTGGTTCTTCACGTCTTCTGGTTTCTTTCTTCCTTTGGTTGGTTCCTTTCTTTGTTCTTCTCCATCTCACTGTCTTAGTTACTTTTTCCCTTGCCTCCTACTCGTCCCCCTCTCTGGTCTCCGCCTTGGCATTTCAGACTGTCTATCCTTTCTCTCTCACTCTCCCTTCTTTTTCCTCTTCTTCCTTTCTCCCTGTGTGTGTCTGAAGGCCGACCCACGCATTTTTGTTCGTAGCCGGTGATGGGGTTACGCGTAATTCCCCACCCCGTGTAGACAGGTAGGACATGTATGTACCCCCTGGTAACGGCCAGCCCCAGGGAGGAATGATTACCCGAGCTGATACCTTCCGAAAGTCCAGATTGGTCCCTCCGTCCATTTGACGGGAGGTGTGACCTGAGGTGTGAACAATCACCTAAGGTGGGGGTGCCCTCAGAGAGGGCACCCACAAGGGAGGAGCGCGCCATCGGAGACGTCGGTAATCATAGGGGATTCTTCCGCAATGGTTTCCTCACCTTCCACTATGTCTGCTCTCAAGCATAATTTCACTGAGTCTCATCCACAGACAGTTCTTCCACTGTTGCCACAGTTGCTTGTTGTTTCTCGGTCTGACAAAGGTCATGACTTCTCCACGGTCAACCCTTTCATTATTCAGAAATGTGTTGACGCAATTGCAGGTCATGTAAAGTCTTGTTCCAGATTACGGAATGGCACCTTGTTGTTAGAATCAGTCAGTGCACTCCAGGCACAAAAATTGCTGCATACTTCACTGTTCCACACCTTCCCTGTCCGGGTTGAAGCACACCGCACTTTAAATTCCTCATGTGGAGTCGTTTATACACGCTCCCTCGATGGATTCTCTGATGAAGAAATTCTGACCAGGGCGTAACGGCTGTTCATAGAGTTATGAAAAGGGTTGACACATACGTCATTCCAACCTACACTGTCTTCTTGACATTTGACAAAGTTCAACTCTCATCAAAAATTAAAGCAGGCTATGAGATAATCTCCGTTCACCCTTACGTCCCCAACCCTACGCGTTGCTATCAGTGTTAGCGATTCAGTCACACCAGCCAGTCCTGTTCCAAAACGGCCAAATGTTTTAAGTGTGGCAAGGATGCCCATGAGGGTGCTTGTCCACCTCCATCCCCTCGCTGCATCAACTGTATGGGTGACCACGCTGCTTCCTCTCGAGATTGCCCAATTTATAAAGATGAAAATCTCAACCAGGAAATCAGAGTGAAGGAAAAGTTGTCGACTTTTGCTGCTCGAAAATTATTCGCCAGTCGACAGCCCGCCGTGCCTCAGAAAGGAAAATACAGCACTGTCCTTGCTTCTCCTGGGCCAACAAAGGAGGCGGCCACGCAGACTTGCAACCTCATCTTTAGTGCCACCGTCGTCAGATCGGCCAGCGCAATGATCGCCCGTTCGACCTCACCACTTTCGTCTGCCCACTCTATGGCTCACCCTTCATTGGGTTCTACTGAATCTTGAGCCCAAAAGTCAGACACCAAGACTTCGAAAAAAGACCATACTCGTGAAGATTTTATACGTACACTGACTTCACAACCATCGGTTCCTCCTTCATTTAAACATCATACTTCCAAGAAGGCTACTAAGAAACCCAGTTCATCTCCTTCTCCGCCAAGGCGTGTCCCATCTACAGCACCACCTGGCGAAAATCGCCCTCGGCCGTGTTCTGTGTCGCCGAGGTGCACTGCTGGCGGCTGACCAACCGGCCGATCGCTGGTGGCAGGAGCTGCTCCTGAACAACCTATGGATCAGGATCTTCTGCCTTCGGCTGCATGCCATTCCATGTTGCCGGTCGCAAGCTCAGAGCAGTCGTTGAATTGACAGCGACCTTGGTCACATTCCTCCATTTTCTGTTCACACTATGTCCATTATCCACTGAAATATCCGCGGCATTCGAGCCAATCGGGATGAATTGTCGATCCTCTTACGATCCTACTCGCCGGTCATCTTCTGTCTTTAGGATACAAAGAAGCGTCCCCATGACCGCTTTGTTCTCCCCCATTTTCAGTCTGTCCGATTTGATCTCCCCTCTGTTGAAGGCACTCCAGCCCATGGAGGACTCATGATTCTTCTCCATGATACTCTCCATTATCACCCAATCCCCTTGAACACTTCCTTCCAAGCTGTCGCTGTCCATCTTTCCCTTTCTGGATATACCTTTTCTCTTTTTACTGTATACATTCCATCGTCCACACCAATGGCTGATCTCCTTCATCTTATGCTCAGCTTCCACCGCCCTATTTGCTGGTTGGGGACTTCAAAGCCCACCACCCTCTTTGGGGATCTCCACATCCTTGTCCGCGTGGCTCACTATTGCTAGATATCTTCCACCAAGCGGATCTAGTTTGCCTCAACACTGGGGTCCCTACATTTTTGTCTGCCTCCATGACGACAAATTTCTCTCATTTGGACCCTTCGGTCGGTACTGTTCCGCTAGCTCGGCGCTTCGAATGGTTCGCCCTTGATGATACACACTCGAGTGACCACTTTCCATGTGTCCTTAGACTGCAGCCTCAACTGCCATATATGCACTTGCGACGCTGGAAGTTTGCCCAAGCCGATTGGACACTTTTTTCATCTCTAGCGACATTCGATGACCGTAACTTTCCTAGCGTTGACGATGATTTCACACTTCTTACCGACGTTATTCTTACAACTGCGGAACGTTCAATACCATGCACCTCCAAACTGCCCCGGGGCCCAACAGTTCCTTGGTGGAATGAGGCATGCCATGATGCAATGCGTGAGTGGCGACGCGCTCTTCGCGTTTTCCGCCACCATCCTACTTTGGCCAACTGTATCTGTTATAAGCAGGCCCGTGCACGATGCCGTCGCGTCATCCGTGATAGCAAGAAGGCAAGCTGGAAATTCTTTATTAGCTCATTTAACAACTTCACTCCCTCCTGGGAAGTTTGGAGTCGAATTCGACTGTTATCTGGCACGCCTAGTTTCTCCCCGGTCTCTGGGCTTACTGTCGCGCATGATACATTAGTGGACCCCGTCGCAATTTCTAACTCATTGGGTCAACACTTTGCTGAGATTTTGAGGAGCTCCTCAAATTACCCACCAGTGTTTCTCCCGAAGAAACTGGCAGCTGAAGTGCAACCTCTTGCTTTCTTCTCTCAAACTCGCGAAAGCTATAATGCTGTTTTCTCCATGCTGGAACTCCAACATGCACTCCACTCTTCTCGCTCCTCCGCCCCAGGACCGGATGGTATCCACATCCAAATGTTGCTACATTATTAATCCATAGTCTGTGTTACCTACTTCGCATTTATAATCAAATTTGGACCGACAGTACCTTTCCCAGACGATGGCGGGAAGCTATCGTTCCTGTTCCGAAACCTGGAAAGGACAAACATCTCCCCTCTAGCTATCACCCCATTTCTCTCACGAGTAGGGTATGTAAGGTTTTGGAGCGTATGGTGAATTGCCGTTTAGCTTGGTGGCTGGAGTCCTGCAGTCTTTTAACACCTGCCCAATGCGGTTTCCGAAAGCATCAATCTGCAGTTGACCCTCTTGTTTCTCTCTCCACTCCTATCATGAACAATTTTCTCTGGAAACGCCAAACAGTAGCAATATTTTTTGATCTGGAGAGAGCATACGATACCTGTTGGAAGACAGGCATCCTCCGCACACTGTTCTCTTGGGGCTTTCGAGGTCGGCTGCTCCTTTTTCTTCGCGAATTTATGGCAGACCGCACATTTAGAGTGCGGGTGAACACTACTCTCTCCCATACTTTCTCCCAAGAAAACGGGGTACCCCAGGGCTCCGTGCTAAGTGTTGTACTGTTTGCCATTGCCATAAATCCAATTATGGATTGTCTCCTTCCTGA
Organism: Schistocerca americana; assembly: GCF_021461395.2. Lineage (NCBI taxonomy): Eukaryota > Metazoa > Arthropoda > Insecta > Orthoptera > Acrididae > Schistocerca > Schistocerca americana. Next base: position 52,396,657 of record NC_060121.1, on the reverse strand, counting down.
TGTCTCGGGATCCCTCTTTGTGGACAATTTAGTGATCTACTACAGCTCTCAATGGACCAATCTTCTTGAACGACGTCTTCAAGGCTGTCTCGATCGCCTCCACTCTTGGAGCATCGAAACCGGCTTCCGTTTTTCTCCCAGTAAGACCGTTTGTGTTAATTTTTGTCGATGTAAGGAGTTTCTTCCACCCTCCTTACATCTAGGACTTGTCAACCTTCCGTTTTCGGACGTCGCTAAATTCTTGGGTCTTACATTGACAGAACACTGTGCTGGTCCTCCCATGTCCTATTTTCGGCTCGCTTTCTGCGATCCCTCAACACCCTCCGCGTCCTGAATGGTGCCTCCTGGGGGTGGACCGAGTGGTCCTTCTCCGCCTCTATCGTGCCTTAGTGCGCTCGAAATTGGACTATGGAAGCATAGTTTACTCCTCTGCTCGGCCGTCTATTCTTTGGCATCTCTATCCACCACTGTGGATTACGTTTAGTGTCTGGAGCTTTTTACACCAGCCCTGTGGAAAGCCTTTATGCTGAGACTGCTGAATCTCCGCTGTCCAACCGGCGAGCTGTCCTTCTGAGTTGTTATGCTAGCCATCTGTCTTCCATGCCTGCTAATCTGGCCCATGACATTTTTTTCGACGCCTCCTTTGATGTAGGGTATGCAGGCCGCCCTTCCTCCCTACTGCCACCGGGAGTCTGCTTCCGTCAACTGCTCCATTCTCTTACATTCCGCTTCCTTAAAACCTTCTTGACAACTTGGGGTACAGCACCGCCTTGGCTCCATCCCTGGATCTGCCTGCTCCTTGACCTATGTCAGTTTCCCAAGGATGGTACCCCTTCATCTGTTTATCGTCGGACATTTTCTGCTCTATGTGCACAAATGAAGGAAGCCACATTTATTTACACTGATGGCTCAAAAACATCGTTTGGTGTAGGGCGTGCCTATATTGTTGGCGACACCACAAATCAATTTCAGCTTCCGACCAGTGTCCGGATTATACTGCGGAGCTTTACGCTGTTCTCCAGGCTGTCCACTACATCCGCCGCCATCAGTGGATACAGTATGTTATGTGTTCAGATTCTCTCAGCTCTGTCCACAGTCTCCAAGCTCTTTACCCTGTCCACCCTCTAGTCCACCAGATTCAGGACTGTCTGCACTTGCTCCACCTGGGGGGCGTCTCGGTCGCGTTCCTCTAGCTCCCGGGACACATTGGTATCTGTGGAAATGAGGCAACCGATATAGCGGCCAAGGCTGCAGTGTCTCTTCTTCGGCCAGCTATTCAATCGATTCACTTCACCGATCTACGGAGCGTTTTATGTCGTCCTGTTGTTCTTTTATGGCATGCACATTGGTCGACACTACCTCATAATAAATTGCGGGACATGAAAACTCTTCCCTGTGCTTGGACCTCTTCCTCCCGAACGCATCGTCGGGAGGTAATTTTAACTAGACTCCGGATAGGGCTCTGTCTTTTTAGCCATCGACATCTTTTAAGCAGCGATCCTCCTCCACTCTGTCCTGACTGCTCTCAGCTGTGGACAGTAAGACACCTTTTAATTGAGTGCCCCTATTTTAATCCGTTACGCGCCCGTCTACAGCTGTCACCTTTTATATCATCAATTTTAGCAGATGACACGCGCTCGGCCGATCGCATTCTTGAGTTTGTTAGTGCCAGTGAGATGACGTCAGTCATTTGAAGCTTTTTTTGGGGACAACCAACCCCTTCCTGTAGTGGATTTTTAAGCCTTCCTTCTGCTCTTAGTTTCCCCAATTTTTTGAATTTCGTTCCCATTGCCGCTGGTTTCCATTTTCGGTTTTTACAGTTTCCTAAGTCACTGACCGGGCGCTAATGACCATAGCAGATTTGCCCCCTAAAAAACCAAAAAAAAAAAGATAAAAAAAAAAAAAGAAAAAGAAATAGTACAGTCCTCGCCTCTCCTCGAACTACCAGGGAGGTGGCGACGCAGACATATGATCTGACATTCAGCACTACAGTTGTCCGTTCGGCCAATGCTAAGATCGCACGGTCGACATCTCCTCTTCCTCCCGTCACCCCTCAAACACAAGCACCTTCATCAGCTTCTGCCAAGACGAAGACCTAGAAGTCAGGTCCATGGGCCTTCAAAAAGGAACCGTAGGGTATTGGATGAAATGCGATGATTCTTGCTTTATTTTGAACATACGACCAAAGTATGGTGACATGAGAGGAACTTTCTGCAGCTTCTTTCAAAAATAATTCAGAAAGCGTAATTGATGAAATGCGATGATTCTTGCTTTGTATAAAACATACAACCAAACAACACTGATACGGGAGGAGCATTCTGCAGCATCTTTCAGAAATAATTCACATAGGTTAATGGATCGAATGTGATGATTCTGGCTTTGTAGTAATAATACCAACAAAGAGGTGCCAGTGTTGGAGGAGCTATCTGCAGCTTCTTTCAGAAATAATCAACATAGGGTAATGGATGAAATGCGATGCTTCTTACTTTCTTTCAAACATACGACCAAACAGCACTGATAAGGAAGGAGCTCTCTGCAGATTCTTTCAGAAATAATTCACATAGGTTAATGGATCGAATGTGATGATTCTGGCTATGTAGTAATGATAACCAACAAAGAGACGCTGTTGCAGAAGTTGCGCTCTGCAGCTACTTTCAGAAATAATTCACATAGGGTAATAGATGAAATGCGATGATTCTTGTTTTGTATTAAACATAAGACCAAAGGATGCTGATGCGGGAAGAGCTTTCTGCAGCTGCTTTAAGAAATAATTCACATAGGTTAATGGATCAAATGTGATGATTCTGGTTTTGTAGTAATGATAACCAACAAAAAGACGCAAATGAGGGAGGAGCTTTCTGCAGCGTCTCTCAGGAATACTAGACATACGTTAATGGATGAAATTTGGTGATTTCTGCTTTGTCGTAACCATACCAACGAAGAGACGCTAAAGAGGGAGGACCTTTTTCCAGCTTTTCTCAGAAATACTTCACACACGGTAATGGTTGAAATGCGATGATTCTAGCTTTGGAATAACCATATCAACAACAGAAATATTTCACATATGGTAATAGATGAAATGCGATTATTCGGTCTGTGTAGTAATTATACCTACAAAGAACCGCAAATGAGGGAGGAGCTTTCTGCAGCATATTTCAGAAATACTTCACATAGGAAAATGGAGGAAATGCGATGATTCAGGCTTTGTACGAACTATACCAACAAAGAAACACAAATGAGGGAAGAGCTTTCTGTAGCTTCTCTCAGAAATACTACACATCAGGTAATGGATGAAATGTGATGATTCTGTCTGTGTGGTAATCATACCAACATAGAGACTCAAATGAGGGAGGAACTTTTGGCAGCTTTTCTCTTAAATACTTCCAATAGGATAATGGATGAAATACGATGATTCTGTCAGTGTAGTAATCATACCAACATAGAAACTCAAATGAGGGAGGAGCTTTCTGCAGCTTCTCTCTTAGATACTTCCAATAGCATAATGGATGAAATGTGATGATTCTGTCAGTGTTGCAATAATACCAACATAGAGACTCAAATGAGGGAGGAGCTTTCAGCAGCTTCCATCAGAATTATTTCACATTAGGTAATGGTTGAAATACGATGATTCTGTCAGTGTACTAATCATACCAACATAGAGACTCAAATGAGGGAGGAGCTTTCTGCAGCTTCTCTCTTAAATACTTCCAACAGGATAATGGATGAAATGCGATGATTCTGTCAGTGTAGTAATCATACCAACATAGAGACCCAAATGAGGGAGGAGCTTTCTGCAGCTTCTCTCTTAAATACTTTCTATAGGATAATGGATGAAATGCGATGATTCTGTCAGTGTAGTAATCAAATGAGGGAGGAAGTTTCTGCAGCTTCTCTCTTAAATACTTCCAATAGGATAATGGATGAAATGTGATGATTCTCTCAGTGTGGTTATCATACCAACATAGAGGCTCAAATGATAGAGGAGCCTTCTGCACCTTCCTTCTTAAATACTTCCAATGGAGTAATGGATGAAATGCAATGGTACTGTCAGTGTAGTAATCATACAATTATAAAGACTCAACTGAGGGATGAACTTCCTGCAGCTTCTTTCTTAAATACTTCCAAGAGGATAATGGATGATATGTGATGATTCTGTCAGTGTAGTAATCAAACCAAAACAGATACTCAAATGAGGGATGAGCTTTCAGCAGCTTCCATCAGAAATATTTCACATAGGGTAATAGATGAAATGTGGTGATTCTGTCAGTGCTGTAATCATACCAACATAGAGACTACAATGAGGGAGGAACTATCAGTAGCCTCCATCAGAAATATTTCACATAGGGTAATAGATGAAATGCCTTGATTCTGTCAGTGTGGTAATCATACCAATATAGAGACTCAAATGAGGGGGGAGCTGTCTGCAGCTTCTCTCTAAAATACTTCCTGTATGATAATGGATGAAATGCTTGATTCTGTCAGTGTGGTAATCATACCAACATACAGACTCAAATGAGGGAGGAGATTTCTGCTTCTTCTCACTTAAATACTTCCAGTAGGATAGTGGATGAGAAGTGATGATTCGGTCAGTGTAGTAATCATACCAACAAAGAGACTCAAATGACGGAGGAGCCTTCTGCAGCCCCTCTGTTAAATGCTTCCTGTAGGATAATGGATGAAATGCGATGATCCTGTCAGTGTGGTAATCTTACCAACATAGAGACTCAAATGTGGAGGAGCTTTCTGCAGTGTCTCTCTTAAATACTTCCATAGGGTAGTGGACGAAATGCAATTATTCTGTCAGTGTAGTAATCATACCAACATATGGACGCAAATGAGGGAGGAGCTTTCTGCAGCCTCCATCAGAAATATATCACATAGGGTAATAGATGAAATGGGATGATATTGTCAGTGTAGTAGTAATATTAACACAAAGACTCGAATGAGGGAGGAGCTTTCAGCAGCCTCCATCAGATATATTTCACGTAGGGTCATAGATGAAATGCTTTGATTCTGTCAGGGTGGTAATCATACAAACATAGAGACTCAAATCCGGGAGGAGCTTTCTGCAGCGTCTCTCTTACATACTTCCAATATGATAATGGATGCAGCGCGATGATTCGGTGAGTGTAGTAATCATACCAACATAGAGGCTGAAATGATGGAGGAGCCTTCTGCACCATCTCTCTTAAATACTTCCAATAGAGTAATGGATGAAATGAAATGATTCTGTCAGTGTAGTAATCATACAATTATAGAGACTCAACTGAGGGGTGAACTTTCTGCAGCTTCTCTCTTAAATACTTCCAAGATGATTATGGATGAAATGCGATGATTCTCTCAGTGTAGTAATCAAACCAAAACAGATACTCAAATGAGGGAGGAGCTTTCTGCAGCTTCTCTCTTAAATACTTCCAATATGATAATGGATGAAATGTGATGAATCTGTCAGTGTGGTAATCATACCAACATAGAGACTCAAATGAGGGACGAGCTTTCTGCAGCTTCAATCAGAAATATTTCACATAGGCTAATAGATGAAGTGCGATGTTTGTGTCTGTGTAGTAATCATACCAACAAAGAAACGCAATTGAGGAAGGAGTTTTCTGCAGCTTCTCTCTTTAATACTTCCAATAGGATAATGTACGAAATGCAATGATTCTGTCAGTGTTGTAACCATACCAACAAAGAGACTGAAATGAGGGAGGAGCTTACTGCAGTTCTTACTGAAATACTTCACATAGGATAATGGATAAAATGCGATTATTCTGTCTGTGTAGTAACCATACCAACAAAGAAATGCAAATGAGGGAGGAGCTTTCTGCAGCTCCTGTATGAAATACTTCACATAGGAAAATGGAAGAAATGCAATGATTCTGTCAGTGTAGTAACCATACCAACAAGGAGACTCAAATGGGGCATGAGCTCTCTGCAGCTTCTCTCTGAAGTACTTCTAATAGGATAATGGATGAAATGCGGTGATTCTGTCAGTGTAGTAACCATATCAACAAAGAAACTCTAATGAGTGAGGAGCTTTCTGCAGCTTCTCTCTTAAATACTCCCAATCGGATAATGGATGAAATGTGATGATTCTTTCAGTACGGTAATCATACCAACATAGAGACTCAAATGAGAGTGGAGCTTTCTGCAGCTTCTCTCTTAAATACTTCCAGTAGGATAATGGATGAAATGCGATGACTCTGTCAGTGTACTAATCATACCAACGTAGAAATTCAAATGCGGGAGGGGCTTTCTGCAGTTTTTCCCTTACATACTTCCAATAGGATAATCCCCCCTGCGGGTCCGGGGATTAGAATAGGCCCGAGGGATTCCTGCCTGTCGTAAGAGGTGACTAAAAGGAGTCCCACCCCCGCAAGATGGTCGTTAGTGCCTGTGTCCGGAGACGGACGGTTCCACGACCTCTATTTGTGGTCATTTTGCTTTTTCACTTTTCGTTTCTTCCTTCCTTTGGTTGGTTCCTTTCTTTGCTCTTTCCCACCTCACTGTCTTCCTTACTCTTTCCCTTGTCTTCTTCTCCTTGCCTTCTCAAATCCTTCTTCTCCGTGCCTTCTCCTTGCCTTCTCATTGCCTTCCTCTCCTTGCCCTCTCATTACCTTCTTCTTCTTGCCTTCTCTGGTCTCCGCCTCGGCATTTGAGGCAGTCTGTCCTCTCTCTCCCTCTCTCTCTTCTTTTTCCTCTTCTTTCTTCCTCCCTGTGCGTGTGTGAAGGCCGACCCACGCTTTCGCACACGTAGCTGGTGACGGGGTAACGCGTAATTCCCCGCCCTGGGTAGACATGTAAGGCACGCACATACCCTCTGGTAAAGGCCAGGCCCAGGGAGGTGTGATTGCCTGAGCTGATACCTTCTGACCATGCCGATTTGTCCCTCCGTCTGTTTCTCGGGAGGTGTGACCTGAGGTGTAAACATTCACGTAAGGCGTGATTGCCCTCTGAGTGGGTCCCCACAAGGAAGGAGCACGCCATCGGAGACGCTGGCAATCATGGGGGATTCCTCCACAATGGATTTCACTCCATCTGTCTCGACTTCTGCCCAAACACCGAAACGTGACCAGCCACCAGTGACAAAAGTACTAACGCCTGCCTCACAGTTCCTCGTCGTTTCTCGATCTGAGGACGGAAAGGATTTTTCCTCTGTCAACCCTTTCGTTATCCAGAAGGGTGTAGATGCCATATCCGGATCTGTCAAATCTTGTACCAGGTTGCGTAACGGTACCTTATTACTAGAAACTGAGAGTGCCTTTCAGGCACAAAAACTGCTTTGGGCCACACTCCTGTTCACGTTCCCTGTGCGGGTGGAGGCTTACCGAACTTTGAATTCGTCTCGTGGTGTGGTCTATACTAGCTCCCTCGACGGATTGACTGACGAGGAGATTCAATCATTCCTCACTGAGCAGGGCGTGACGGCTGTCCATAGGGTCATGAAAAAGGTCAAAGGTCAACAATGACCTTGTACCGAGCCGGACACTTTTCTTGACCTTCGACAGTGTTAAGCTGCCATCGCGCATCAAGGCAGGCTACGAGGTTATATCTGTTCGCCCCTATTTCCCGACACCTACGCGCTGCTACCAGTGTCAGTGTTTCAATCACACTCGACATTCTTGTTCCAATGCGGCTAAATGTGTCACTTGTGGCAGGGATGCCCATGAGGGTGACTGTCCACCTCCATCTCCTCGTTGTGTGAACTGTCAGGGTTACCATGCCGCATCCTCCCGCGACTGTCCTGTCTATAAGGAAGAAAGCTGTATCCAAGAAATTCGGGTCAAAAAGAAAGTGTCCACTTCGGCTGCTCGCAAGCTATTGGCTAGTAGGAAGCCCACGCTGCTCCCAGCGGGGAAATACAGTACTGTCCTCGCCTCTCCTCGGACTACCAGGGAGGTGGCAACCCAGACATGCGATCTGACCTTCAGCACCACGGTCGTCCGTTCGGCCAGTGCTAAGATCGCCCGGTCGACGTCTCCTTTTCCTCCCGTCACCCCTCAGACACAAGCACCTTCATCAGCTTCTGCCAAGACGAAGTCCCAAAAGTCAGATGCATGGGCCTTCAAGAACGAACTGTCCAGTGCAGACTTCCTATGTACCTCGACCTCCCTGCCTTCGACCGGTACTTCCACCAAACGTCCTTCCAAGAAGGCTCATAGGAAGCACAGTTCTCCTTCTCCGCCACGGCACATTTCTTCTCCTGCGCCACCCAGCGGTTGCCGCCCCAGGCCGTCATCCATTTCGCCTGGTCGCACCGCTGGTAGCTGAACATCTGGCCGTTCACTGGCGTAGGAAGCTCCCCATCCCGGCCATCTTCCCAAGATGGCCGTTGATCCTATAGACCCAATGGACGATGACTGTCCACCTACTGATAGCGGAGGCAGTGCTCGCTCGAAGCCAGGCCCTCAGCGGCCTTCGAGGTGACCCCTTCTTTCATCTTCCTTTTCTTCTTACGATGGCACTTATTCACTGGAATATTCGCAGCATTCGCTCCAACCGAGAGGACTTGAAGTTGCTGCTCCGCTTGCACCGTCCGCTCATCATAGCCCTCCAGGAAACGAAGCTACGCCCATGCGATCAAATTGCCTTGGCACACTACACCTGTGTGCGTTTTGACCTACCCCCTGTGGTAGGTATCCCGGTTCATGGAGGGGTTATGTTGCTAGTCCGGGATGATATTTACTACGATACCATCACGTTGCACAACGGCCTGCAGGCAGTTGCCATCCGCATTACTCTCCCCACTTTTACATTTTCCATTTGTACCGTTTACACTCCATCGTCATCTGCCGTTACCAGGGCAGACATGATGCAACTTACTGCTCAGCTGCCTGCACCATTTTTGTTAACTGGAGACTTCAATGCCCACCATCCCCTTTGGGGCTCTCCAGCATCCTGCCCGAGGTGCTCCCTGTTAGCAGACCTTTTCAACCAGCTCAACCTTGTCTGCCTCAATACTGGCGCCCCTACTTTTCTTTCGGACACATCTCACACCTATTCCCATTTAGACCTCTCTATATGTACTCCCCAACTTGCACGCCGGTTTGAGTGGTATGCACTTTTTGATACATAATTGAGCGACCACTTCCCGTGTGTTATCCATCTCCTGCACCAAACCCCCTCTCCGTGCTCCTCTAGTTGGACCATCTCCAAGGCAGACTGGGGGCTCTTCTCTTCCAGGGCGACCTTTCAGGATCAAACCTTCACAAGCTGCGATCGTCAGGTCGCACACCTCACGGAAGTCATTCTCGCTGCTGCTGAATATTCCATCCCTCACACTACTTCTTCTCCACGTCACGTACCGGTCCCCTGGTGGACTACAGCATGTAGAGATGCTTTACGTGCTCGTCGACGTGCTTTACGCACCTTTAAACGCCACCCTACAGTCGCGAATTGTATCAATTATAAACCATTACGTGCTTAGTGTCGTCGTATTATTAAAGAAAGCAAGAAAGCCAGCTGGGCTGCTTTCACAAGCACCTTCAACAGTTTTACTCCTTCTTCTGTTGTTTGGGGTAGCCTGCGCCGGCTATCTGGCACTAAGGTCCACTCACCAGTTTCTGGCTTGACGGACGCGAATGACGTCCTTGTGGCCCCTGAGGCTGTCTCCAATGCCTTCGGCCGCTTTTTCGCAGAGGTTTCGAGCTCCGCTCATTACCACCCTGCATTCCTCCCCCGCAAACAGGCAGAGGAGGCTAGGCCACCTAACTTCCGCTCCTCGAATCGTGAAAGTTATAATGCCCCATTCACCATGCGGGAACTCGAAAACGCACTTGGCCGATCATGGTCCTCTGCTCCAGGGCCTGATTCTATTCATATTCAGATGCTGAAGAACCTTTCTCCTGCGGGTAAAGGTTTTCTTCTTCGTACTTACAATCGCATCTGGATTGAGGGACATGTTCCCGCATGCTGGCGCGAGTCTATTGTTGTCCCGATTCCTAAGCCGGGGAAGGACAAGCACTTGCCTTCCAGTTATCGACCCATCTCGCTTACCAGCTGTGTCTGTAAAGTGATGGAGCGAATGGTTAACTCTCGATTGGTTTGGCTGCTCGAGTCTCGACGCCTACTTACCAATGTACAATGTGGATTTCATAGGCGCCGCTCTGCTGTTGACCATCTGGTTACCTTGTCGACCTTCATTATGAATAACTTCTTGCAGAAGCGCCCGACCGCGGCTGTGTTCTTTGATTTGGAGAAGGCTTACGACACCTGTTGGAGGGCGGGCATTCTCCGCACCATGCATACATGGGGCCTTCGCGGTCGCCTCCCTCTTTTTATTCGTTCTTTTTTAATGGATCGACAGTTCAGGGTACATGTGGGTTCTGTCCTGTCAGACACCTTTCGCCAGGAGAATGGGGTGCCACAGGGCTCAGTTCTGAGTGTCGCTCTCTTCGCCATCGCGATCAATCCAGTAATGGATTGCCTCCCAGCTGATGATTCAGGCTCCCTTTTCGTGGACGATTTTACCATCTATTGCAGCGCGCAGTGTACACGTGTCCTGGAGCGCTGTCTTCAGCGTTCTCTTTACCATCTTTACTCCTGGAGTGTCGCCAATGGCTTCCGTTTTTCTGCCGAGAAGACGGTCTGTATTAACTTCTGGCGCTACAAAGAGTCTCTCCCACCGTCCTTACGACTCGGTCCCGTTGCTCTCCCAATCGTGGAGACGACAAAATTTTTAGGTCTTACATTTGACAGGAAACTTAGCTGCTCTCCACATGTGTCATATTTGGCTGCCCGTTGTACCCGTTCTTTAAATGTCCTCCGTGTTCACAGTGGTATGTCGTGGGGAGCGGATCGAACCATCCTGCTTCGTCTATATCGGTCGATCATCCACTCCAAGCTGGATTATGGGAGCTTCGTATACTCCTCTGCACGGCCATCCATCTTACGCCGCCTCAACTCCATACAACATCGGGGTTTACGACTTGCGATCGGAGCGTTTTATACTAGTCCCGTAGAGAGTCTTCATGCTGATGCTGGCGAATTGCCACTCACCTACCGGCACGATATACTGCTTTGTCGGTATGGCTGTCGGCTACTGTCAATGCCCGACCACCCGTCTTATCGCTCCTTTTTTGACGACTCTCTAGACCGTCAATACAGGTTGTATGTCTCTGCCCTGCTACCCCCTGGAGTTCGCTTTCGTCGCCTCCTTACACACCTTAATTTTTCACTCCCTGCAACCTTTTGAGTGTGCGAGAGCCACACGCCACCTTGGCTCCAGGCTCAGGTCCGCGTTCACCTTGACCTCAGCTTGCTCCCAAAAGAGGTTAACCCCGATTCGGTCTACCACTCCCGTTTTGTTGAACTTCGTTCAATGGTCATCAATAGGACCTTCATTTATACAGATGGCTCAAAGACCAATAACAGGGTTGGGTGTTATTTTATCGTCGGGGCACAAAGTTTCAAATACCGGCTCCATGGCCATTGTTCGGTCTTCACAGCTGAGCTCTTTGCCCTCTACCAGGCTGTTCTTTACATCTGCCGCCACCGACATTCTGCTTATGTCATCTGCTCCAATTCCCTGAGCGCCATCCAGAGCCTCAGTGATCCATATCCGGTTCACCCTTTCGTGCACCGTATCCAGCGCTCTCTTCAGCAGCTGGTGGACGTCGGTTCTCCGGTTAGCTTTATGTGGGTCCCTGGCCATGTCGGTATCCCTGGGAACGAGGCTGCAGATGCCGCGGCCAAGGCTGCGGTCCTCCAGCCTCGGACAGCTTCTTGTTGTGTCCCTTCCTCAGACTGTAGCAGGGTCATTTGTCGGCGCATTTTATCGCTGTGGCATGCCCATTGGGCTGCACTTACAGACAACAAGTTTTGGGCCTTTAAACCTCTTCCCACGGCTTGGACGTCCTCCTCCCGCCCTTCTTGGCGGGAGGAGGTCATTTTGGCCCGGTTGCGCATTGGACACTGCCGGTTCAGCCATCGCCATCTGCTGACGGCTGCGCCTGCGCCGTTCTGCCCATGTGGGCAAATGCTGACGGTCCGCCACATTTTAATGTCCTGTCCGGATTTCAACAAACTGCGCCTCGATCTTAACCTGCCATGTAATTTAGATGCCATTTTAGCAGATGACCCACGAGCGGCTGCTCGTGTCCTTCGTTTTATTGATTTGACACACCTGTCTAAGGACATTTGATGATGCTGTTTTTTAATCCTCTGCCTATCAGTCTGTCTTTTATCGTGTTTTCCCCATTTAGTTGTTGTTTTAAACTTGTGCCTCGCGGTGCATTCTTAACGTAGTAAGGGCGCTAATGACCATTGAAGTTGTGCACCCTAAAACCACCAAAAAAAAAAATAGGATAATGGATGAAATGGAATGATTCTGTCAGTGTAGTAATCATACCAACATGGAGCCACAAATGAGGGAGGAGCTCTCTGCAGCTCCTCTCTTAAATACTTCCAATAGGATAATGGATGAAAACCGATGATTCTGTCAGTGTGGTAATCATACCAACATAGAGTATTAAATGAGGGAGGAGCTTTCTGCAGCTTCTCTCTTAAATACTTCCAATAGGATAATGGATGAAATGCTTGATTCTGTCAGTGTAGTAATCATACAACCATAGAGACTCAAATGAGGGAGGAGCTTTCTGCAGCTTCTCCCTTAAATACTTCAAATAGGATAATGGATGAAACGCAATGATTCTGTCAGTGTAGTAATCATACCCACATAGAGACTCAAATGAGGGAGGAGCTTTCTGCAGCTTTTCTATAAATTACTTCCAATAGGATAATGGATCAAATGCAATGATTCTGTCAGTGTAGTAATAATACCAACACGGAGACTCAAATGAGGAGGGAGCTTTCTGCATCTTCTCTCATATATACTTCCAATAGGATAATAGATGAAATGCGATGATTCTGTCAGTGAGGTAATCATACCAACATAGAGACTCAAATGAGGGATGAGCTTTCTGGAGCTTCTCTCTTAAATACTTCCAATAGGATAATGTATGAAATGGGATGATTCCATCAGTGTTGTAACCATACCAACAAAGAGACTGAAATGAGGGAGGAGCTTTCTGCAGATTCTCTCTTAAATACTTCAAATAGGATAATGGATGAAATGCGATGATTCTGTCAGTGTAGTTATCATATCTAAATAGATACTCAATTGAGGGAGGAGCCTCCTGCAGCTTCTCTCTTAAATACTTCCAATAGGATAATGGATGAAATGTGATGATTCTGTCAGTGTAGTAGTCATACCTACATAGAGACTCAAATGAAGGAGGAGCTTTCTGCAGCTTTTCTCTTAAATACTTCCAATAGTATAATGGATGAAATGGGATGATTCTGTCAGTGTTTCAACCATACCAACAAAGAGACTGAAATGTGGGAGGAGCTTACTGTAGTTTCTTACTGAAATACTTCACATATGATAATGGATGAAATGCGATTATTGGGTCTGTGTAGTAACCATACCAACAAAGAAATGCAAATGAAGGAGGAGCTTTCTCCAGCTCCTGTGTGAAATACTTCACATAGGAAAATGGATGAAATGCAATGAATCTGTCAGTGTAGTAACCATACCAACAAAGAGACTTAAATGGAGGAGGAGCTTTCTGCAGCTTCTCTCTGAAGTACTTCTCAATGGATAATGGATGAAATGCGATGATTCTGTCAGTGTAGTAACCATATCAAGAAAGTGACTCATATGAGAGAGGAGCTTTCTGCAGCTTCCATCAGCAGTATCTCACATGGGCTAATAGATAAATTGTGATGTTTGTGTCTGTGTATAAATCATACCAATAAAGAAATGCAAATGATGCAGGAGCTTTCAGCAGCTTCTATCAGAAATATTTCACATAGGGTAATAGATGAAATGCGATTATTCTGTCAGTGAAGTAATCATACCAACATAGGGAATCAAATGATGGAGGTGCATTCTGCAGTGCCTCTCTTAAATATTTCCAATAGGATAATGGATGAAATGTGATGATTCTGTCAGTTTATTAATGATACCTACATAGAGACTCAAATGAGAGAGGAGCTTTCTGCAGCTTCTCTCTTAAATACTTCCAATAGGATAATGGATGAAATGCGATGATTCTGTCAGTGTTCTAATCATACCAACATAGAAACTCAAATGAAGGAAGAGCTCTCAGCAGATTCCATCAGAAATATTTCACACAGGGTAATATATGAAATGCGATGATACTGCCAGTGTAGTAATCATACCAACATAGAGACTCAAATGAGGGAGGAGCTTTCAGCGACTTCCGTCAGAAATATTTCACATAGTGTAATAGATGAAATGCGATGATTCTGTCATATTGGTAATCATACCAACATAGAGACTCTAATGAGGGAGGAGCTTTCTGCAGCTTCTCTCTTATTTACCACCAATAGGATAATGGATGAAATGTGTTGATTCTGCCAGTGTGGTAATCATACCAACATAGAGACTCAAATCAAAGAGGACCTTTATGCAGCTTCTATCTTAAATATTTCCAATGGGATAATGCATGACATGTGATGATTCTGTCTGTGTAGTAATAATACCAACATGGAGATTCAAATGAGGGGGTATCTTTCTGCAGTTCCTCTCCTAAATACTTCCAAAAGGATAATGGATGAAACACATTGATTCTGTCAGTGTAGTAAACATACTAACATAGAGACTCAAATGAGGGAGGAGCTTTCTACAGCTTCTCTCTTAAATACTTCCAACAGGATAATGCATGAAAAGCAATAATACTGTCAGTGTAGTAATCATACCAACATAGGGACGCAAATAAGTAAGGAGCTATCTGCAGCTTACGTCAGATATATATCACATAATGTAATAGATGAAATGTGATGATTTTGTCAGTGTCGTAATAATACCAACATAGAGACTCAAATGAGGGAGGAGCTTTCGGCAGCTTCCATCAGAAATATTTCACATAGTGTAATAGATGAAATGCGATGATTCTGTCATATTGGTAATCATACCAACATAGAGACTCTAATGAGAGAGGAGCTTACTGAACTTTCTCTCTTAAATACTTCCAATAGGATAATGGATGAAATAATTGATTCTGTCAGTTTAGTAAAAATACCAACATAGACACACAAATGAGATAGGAACTTTCTCCAGCTTCTCTCTTAAATACTTCCAATAGGATAATGGATGAAATGTGATGATTCTGTCAGTGTCGTAATAATACCAACATAGACACTCAAATAAGAGAGGAGCCTTCTGCAACTTCTCTCTTAAATACTTCCAGTAGGATAATGGATGAAATGCGATGATTCTGTCACTGTAGTAATCATACCAACATGGAGACTCAAATGAGGGAGGAGCTTTCTGCAGCTTCTCTCCTAAATACTTCCAACAGGATAATGGATGAAATGTGATGATTCTCTCAGTGTAGTAATCATACCAAAATAGAGAATGAAATGAGGGAGGAGCTTTCTGCAACATCTCTCATAAATACATCCAATAGGATAATGGATGAAATGCGATATGTCTGACACTGTAGTAATCATACTAACATAGAGATTGAAAAGAGGAAGGAGCTTTCTGCAGATACTCCTTTAAATACATTCAATAGGATAAAGGATGAAATGCTATGATTCTGTCAGTGTAGTTTTAATACCAACATAGAGACTCAAATAAAAGAGAAGCCTTCTGCAGCTTCTCTCTTAAATACTTCCATTAGGATAACAGATGAAATGCAATGATTCTACAGTGTAGTAATCATACCAACATAGAGACTGAAATGAGGAGGGAGCTCTCTGCAGCTTTCTTCTTGAATACTTCCAATGGGATAATGGATGAAATTCGATGATTCTGTCAGTGTAGTAAGCATATCAACAAAGAGACTCCAATGAGGGAGGAGCTTTATGCAGCTTCCAACAGAAATATTTCGCACATTGCTAATAGCTGAAATGCGATATTTGTGTCTGTGTAGTAATCATATCCAAAACGAAAATGAGGCAGGAGCTTTCTGCAACTTCTCTCATAATAACTTCTAATAGGATAATGTATGAAATGCGATGAAACTGTAAGTGTTGTAATCATACCAACAGAGAAACTGAAATGAGGGAGGAGCTTACTGTAGTTTCTTACTGAAATACTTCACATAGGATGGTGGATGAAATGCGATTATTAGGTCTGTGTAGTAACCATACCAACAAAAAAATGCAACTGGGGGAAAAGCATTCTGCAGCTCCTGTGTGAAATACTTCACATAGGGAAATGGATGAAATGCAATGATTCTGTCAGTGTAGTAACCATACCAACAAAGACACTCAAATGGGGGATGAGCATTCTGCAGCTTCTCTCTGAAGTACTCCTCATCGGATAATGGATGAAATGCAATGATTCTGTCGGTGTAGTAACCATATCAAAAAAGAGACTCATATGAGGGAGGAGCTCTCTGCAGCTACCATCAGCAATATTTCACATAGGGTAATAGATGAAATGTGATGATTCTGTCAGTGTAGTAATCATACCAACATAGAGACTCAAATGAGGGAGGAGCTTTCTGCAGCGTCTCTCTTAAATACTTCCAATAGTATAATGGATGAAATGCGATGATTCTGTCAGTGTGGTAATCATACCAACTTAGAGACTCGAATGAGGGAGGAGCTTTCTGCAGCTTCTCTCTTAAATATTTCCAATAGGATAATGTATGAAATGCGATGATTCTGTCAGTGTAGTAATCATACCAACATAGAGACTCAAATGAGGGAGGAGCTTTCTGCAGCTTCTCTCTTAAATACTTCCAATAGGATAATGGATGAAATGCGATGATTCTGTCAGTGTAGTGATCATATCAAAATAGATACTCAAATGAGGGAGGAGATTTCTGCAGCTTCTCTCTTAAATACTTCCAATAGGATAATGGATGGAATGTGATGATTCTGTCAGTGTAGTAATGATACCAACATAGAGACTCAAATGAGGGAATAGCTTTCTGCAGATTCTCTCTTAAATACTTCCAATAGGATAATGGATGAAATGCGATGATTCTGTCAGTGAAGTAATCATACCAACATAGAGACACAAATGAGGGAGGAGCTTTTGGCAGCTTCTCTCTTAAATACTTCCAATAGGCTAATGGATGACATGTGATGATTCTGTCAGTGTAGTAATCATACCAACATAGAGACTCAAATGAGGGAGGAGCTTTCTGCAGCATCTCTCTTAAATACTTCCAATAGGATAATGTATGAAATGCGATGATTCTGTCAGTGTAGTAATCTTACCAACATAGAGACGCGAATGAGGGAGGAGCTTTCTGCAGCTTCTCTCTAAAATACTTCCAATAGGATAATGGATGAAATGCGATGATTCTGTCAGAGTAGTAATCATATCAAAATAGATACTCAAATGAGGGAGGAGCTTTCTGCAGCTTCTCTCTTAAATACTTTCAATAGGATAATGGATGAAATGCGATGATTCTGTCTGTGTAGTAATCTTATCAAAGTAGATACTCAAATGAGGGAGGAGCTTTCTGCAGCTTCTCTGTTAAATACTTCCAAAAGGATAATGGATGAAATGTGATGATTCTGTCAGTGTAGTAATCATACCAACATAGAGACTCAAGTGAGGGAGGAGCCTTCTGCAGTTTCTCTCTTAAAAGCTTCCAATAGGATAATGGATGAAATGCGATGATTCTGTCAGTGTAGTAATCATACCAACATAGAGACTCAAATGAGGGATGAGCTTTCTGCAGATTCTCTCTTAAATTCCTCTTAATAGGATAATGGATGAAATGCGATGATTCTGTCAGTGTAGTAATCATACCAACATAGAGACTCAAATGAGGGAGGAGCTTTCTGCAGCTTCTCTCTCAAATACTTCCAATAGTATAATGGCTGAAATGCGATGATTCTGTCAGCATAGTAATCATACCAACTTAGAGACTCAAATGAGGGAGGAGCTTTCTGCAGCTTCTCTCGTAAATACTTCCAGTAGGATAATGTATGAAATGCGATGATTCTGTCAGTGTAGTAAGCATACCAACATAGAGACTCAAATGAGGGAGGAGCTTTCTGCAGCATCTCTCTTAAATACTTCCAATAGGATAAAGTATGAAATGCGATGATTCTGTCAGTGTAGTAATCTTACCAACATAGAGACGCGAATGAGGGAGTAGCTTTCTGCAGGTTCTCTCTAAAATACTTCCAATAGGGTAATGGATGAAATGCGACAATTCTGTCGGTGTAGTAATCATATCAAAATAGATACCTAACTGAGTTAGGAGCTCTCTGCAGCTTCTCTCTTAAATACTTCCAATAGGATAATGGATGAAATGCGATGATTCTGTCAGTGTAGTAATCATACCAACATAGATACTCAAATGAGGGAGGAGCTTTCTGCAGCTTTTCTCTTAAATACTTCCAATAGGATAGTGGATGAAATGTGATGATCCTGTCAGTGTAGTAATAATACTAACATGGAGACTCAAATGACGAGGGAGCTTTCTGCAGCTTTTCTCTTAAATACTTCCAATAGGATAATGGATGAAATGCGATGATTCTGTCAGTGTAGTAATAATACCAACATGGTGACTCAAATGACGAGGGAGCTTTCTGCAGCTTTTCTCTTAAATATGTCCAATAGCATAATGGTTGAAATGTGACGAATCTGTCAGTGTGGTAATCATACCAACATGGAGACTCAAATGAGGGAGGAGCTTTCTGCAGCTTCTCTCTTAAATACTTCCAATAGGATAATGGATGAAATGGGATGATTCTCTCAGTGTAGTAATCATATCAACATAGAGACTCAAATGAGGGATGAGCTTCCTGCAGCTTCTCTCTTAAATACTTCCAATAGGGTAATGGATGAAATGCGATGATTCTGTCAGTGTAGTAATCATATCAACATAGAGACTCAAATGAGGGAGGAGCTTTCTGCAGCTTCTCTCTTAAATACTTCCAATAGGATAATGGATGAAATGCGATGATTCTGTCAGTGTAGTAATCATATCAAAATAGATACTCAAATGAGGGAGGAGCTTTCTGCAGCTTCTCACTTAAATACTTCCAGTAGGATAATGGATGAAATGCGATGATTCTGTCAGTGTAGTAATCGTATCAAAATAGATAATCAAATGAGGGAGCTGCTTTCTGCAGCGTCTCTCTTAATTACACTCCTGGAAATGTAAAAAAGAACACATTGACACCGGTGTGTCAGACCCACCATACTTGCTCCGGACACTGCGAGAGGGCTGTACAAGCAATGATCACACGCACGGCACAGCGGACACACCAGGAACCGCGGTGTTGGCCGTCGAATGGCGTTAGCTGCGCAGCATTTGTGCACAGCCGCCGTCAGTGTCAGCCAGTTTGCCGTGGCATACGGAGCTCCATCGCAGTCTTTAACACTGGTAGCATGCCGCGACATCGTGGACGTGAACCGTATGTGCAGTTGACGGACTTTGAGCGAGGGCGTATAGTGGGCATGCGGGAGGCCAGGTGGACATACCGCCGAATTGCTCAACACGTGGGGCGTGAGGTCTCCACAGTACATCGATGTTGTCGCCAGTGGTCGGCGAAAGGTGCACGTGCCCGTCGACCTGTGACCGGACCGCAGTGACGCACGGATGCACGCCAAGACCGTAGGATCCTACGCAGTGCAGTAGGGGACCGCACCGCCACTTCCCAGCAAATTAGGGACACTGTTGCTCCTGGGGTATCGGCGAGGACCATTCGCAACCGTTTCCATGAAGCTGGGCTACGGTCCCGCACACCGTTAGGCCGTCTTCCGCTCATGCCCCAACATCGTGCAGCCCGCCTCCAGTGGTGTCGCGACAGGCATGAATGGAGGGACGAATGGAGACGTGTCGTCTTCAGCGATGAGAGTCGCTTCTGCCTTGGTGCCAATGATGGTCGTATGCGTGTTTGGCGCCGTGCAGGTGAGCGCCACAATCAGGACTGCATACGACCGAGGCACACAGGGCCAACACCCGGCATCATGGTGTGGTGAGCGATCTCCTACACTGGCCGTACACCACTGGTGATCATCGAGGGGACACTGAATAGTGCACGGTACATCCAAACCGTCAACAAACCCATCGTTCTACCATTCCCAGACCGGCAAGGGAACTTGCTGTTCCAACAGGACAATGCACGTCCGCATGTATCCCGTGCCACCCAACGTGCTCTAGAAGGTGTAAGTCAACTGCCCTGGACAGCAAGATCTCTGGATCTGTCCCCCATTGAGCATGTTTGGGACTGGATGAATTGTCGTCTCACGCGGTCTGCACGTCCAGCACAAACGCTGGTCCAACTGAGGCACCAGGTGGAAATGGCATGGCAAGCCGTTAGACAGGACTACATCCAGCATCTCTACGATCGTCTCCATGGGAAAATAGCAGCCTGCATTGCTGCGAAAGGTGGATATACACTGCACTAGTGCCGACATTGTGCATGCTCTGTTGCCTGTGTCTATGTGCCTGTGGTTCTGTCAGTGTGATCATGTGATGTATCTGACCCCAGGAATGTGTCTATAAAGTTTCCCCTTCCTGGGACAATGAATTCACGGTGTTCTTATTTCAATTTCCAGGAGTGTACTTCCAATAGGATAATGGATGAAATGTGATGATTCTGTCAGTGTAGTAATCATACCAACATAAAGACTCAAATGAGGGAGGAGCTTTCTGCAGCTTCTCTCTTACAGACCTCCAATAGGATAAAGGATGAAGTGCGATGATTCTGTCAGTATAGTAATCATATCAAAATAGATACTCAGATGAGGGAGGAGCTTTCTGCAACTTCTCTCTTAAATACTTCCAATGGGATAATGGATGAAATGTGATGATTCTGTCAGTGTAGTAATCATACCAACATAGAGACTCAAATGAGGGAGGAGCTTTCTGCAGCTTCTCTCTTAAATACTTCCAATAGGATAATGGATGAAATGAGATAATACTGTCAGTGTAGTAATAATACCAACATGGAGACTCAAATGACGAGGGAGCTTTCTGCAGCTTTTCTCTTAAATACTTCCAATAGGACAATGGATGAAACGTGACGAATCTGTCAGTGTGGTAATCATACCAACATGGAGACTCAAATGAGGGAGGAGCTTTCTGCAGCTTCTCTCTTAAATACTTCCAATAGGATAATGGATGAAATGCGATGATTCTGTTAGTGTAGTAATCATACCAACATAGAGACTCAAATGTGGGAGGAGCTTTCTGCAGCTTTTCTCTTAAATACTTCCAATAGGACAATGGATGAAATGCGAATCATTCTGTCAGTGTAGTAATGATACCAACATAGAGACTCAAATGAGGGAGGAGCTTTTTGCAGCTTCTCTCTTAAATACTTCCAATGGGATAATGGATGAAATGCGATGATTCTGTTAGTGTAGTAATCATACCAACATAGAGACTCAAATGTGGGAGGAGCTTTCTGCAGCTTCTCTCTTGAATACTTCCAATAGGATAATGGATGAAATGCGATAATTCTGTCAGTGTAGACATAATACCAACAAGGAGACTCAAATGACGAGGAAGCTTTCTGCAGCTTTTCTCTTAAATACTTCCAATAGGATATTTGACGAAATGTGAAGAATCTGTCAGTGTGGTAATCATACCAACATGGAGACTCATATGAGGGAGGAGCCTTCTGCAGCTTCTCTCTTAAATACTTCCAATAGGATAATGGATGAAATGCGATAATTCTGTCAGTGTAGTAATCATATCAAAATAGATACCTAACTGAGAGAGAAGCTTTCTGCAGCTTCTCTCTTAAATACTTCCAATAGGATAATGGATGAAATGCGATGATTCAGTCAGTGTAGTAATCATACCAACATAGAGACTCAAATGAGGGAGAAGCTTTCTGCAGCTTCTCTCTTAAATACTTCCAATAGGATAATGGATGAAATGAGATGATTCTGTCAGTGTGGTAATAATACCAACATGGAGACTCAAATGACGAGGGAGCTTTCTGCAGCTTTTCTCTGAAATACTTCCAATAGGAAAATGGATGAAATGCGATGATTCTGTCAGTGTAGTAATAATAGCAACATGGAGACTCAAATGACGACGGAGCTGTCTGCAGCTTTTCTCTTAAATACTTCCAATAGGATGATGGATGAAATGTAAAGAATCTGTCAGTATGGTAATCATACCAACACTGAGACTCAAATGAGGGAGGAGCTTTCTGCAGCTTCTCTCTTAAATACTTCCAATAGGATAATGGATGAAATGTGATGATTCTGTCAGTGTAGTAATCATACCAACATAGTGACTCAAATGAGGGAGGAGCTTTCTGCAGCTTCTCTCTTAAATACTTCCAATAGGCTAATGGATGAAATGTGATGATTCTGTCAGTGCAGTAATCATACCAACATAGAGACTCAATTGAGGGAGGAGCTTTCTGTAGCTCCTCTCTTAAATACTTCCAGTAGGATAATGGATGAAATGCGATGATTCTGTCAGTGTAGTAACAATACCAACATGGAGTCTCAAATGACGAGGGAGCTTTCTGCAGCTTTTCTCTTAAATACTTCCAACAGGATAATGGATACAATGCGATGAATCTGTCAGTGTAGTAATAATAACAACATGGAGACTCAAATGACGAGGGAGCAGTTTGCAGCTTCTCTCTTAAATACTTCCAATAGGATAATGGATGAAATGTGACGAATCTGTCAGTGTGGTAATCATACCAACATGGAGACTCAAACGAGGGAGGAGCTTTCTGCAGCTAGTCTCTTAAATACTTCCAATAGAATAATGGATGAAATGCAATGATTCTGTCAGTGTAGTAATCATATCAAAATAGATACTCAAATGAGGGAGGAGCTTTCTGCAGCTTCTCTCTTAAATACTTCCAATAGGATAATGGATGAAATGCGATGATTCTGTCAGTGTAGTAATCATACCAACATAGAGACTCAAATGAGGGAGGAGCTTTCTGCAGCTTCTCTCTTAAATACTTCCAATAGGCTAATGGATGATATGTGATGATTCTGTCAGTGTAGTAATCATACCAACATAGAAACTCAAATGTGGGAGGAGCTTTCTGCAGCTTCTCTCTTAAATACTTCCAATAGGATAAAGGATGAAGTGCGTTAATTCTGTCAGTGTAGTAATCATATCAAAATAGATACCTAACTGAGGGAGGAGCTTTCAGCAGCTTCTCTCTTAAATACTTCCAATTGGATAATGGATGAAATGCGATGATTCTGTCAGTGTAGTAATCATATCAAAATAGATACTCAAATGAGGGAGGAGCTTTCTGCAGCTTTTCTCTTAAATACTTCCAATAGGATAATGGATGAAATCTGACGAATCTGTCAGTGTGGTAATCATACCAACATGGAGACTTAAATGAGGGAGGAGCCTTCTGCAGATTCTCTCTTAAATACTTCCTATAGGATAATGGATGAAATGCGATAATTCGGTCAGTGTAGTAATCATATCAAAACAGATACCTAACTGAGGGAGGAGCTTTCTGCAGCTTCTCTCTTAAATACTTTCAATAGGATAAAGGATGAAGTACGTTAATTCTGTCAGTGTAGTAATCATATCAAAATAGATACCTAACTGAGGGAGGAGCTTTCTGCAGCTTCTCTCTTAAATACTTCCAAGAGGCTAATGGATAATATGTGATGATTCTGTCAGTGTAGTAATCATTCCATTATAGAGACTCAATTGAGGGAGGAGCCCTCTGCAGTCTCTCTCTTAAATACCTCCAATAGGATAATGGATGTAATGCGATAATTCTGTCAGTGTAGTAATCATATCAAAATATATACCTAACTGAGGGGGGAGCTATCTGCAGCCTCTCTCTTAAATACTTCCAATAGGATAATGGATGAAATGCGATGATTCTGTCAGTGTAGTAATCATACCAACATAGAGACTCAAATGAGGGAGGAGCTTTATGCAGCTTCTCTCTTAAATACTTCCAATAGGATAATGTATGAAATGCGATAATTCTGTCAGTGTAGTAATCATATCAAAATAGATACTCAAATGAGGGAGGAGCTTTCTGCAGCTTCTCTCTTAAATACTTCCAATAGGATAATGGATGAAATGCGATGATTCTGTCAGTGTACTAATCATACCAACATGGAGACTCAAATGAGGGAGGAGCTTTCTGCAGCTTCTCTCTTAAATACTTCCAATAGGATAATGGATGAAATGCGATAATTCGGTCAGTGTAGTAATCATATCAAAATAGATACCTAAGTAAGGGAGGAGCTTTCTGCAGCTTCTCTCTTAAATACTTCCAATAGGATAATGGATGAAATGCGATGATTCTGTCAGTGTAGTAATCATACCAACATAGAGACTCAAATGAGGGAGGAGCTTTCTGCATCTTCTCTCTTAAATACTTCCAATAGGCTATTGGATGATATGTAGTGATTCTGTCAGTGTAGTAATCATACCAACATAGAAACTCAAATGTGGGTGGAGCTTTCTGCAGCTTCTCTCTTAAATACTTCCAATAGGATAAAGGATGAAGTGCGTTAATTCTGTCAGTGTAGTAATCATATCAAAATAGATACCTAACTGAGGGAGGAGCTTTCTGCAGCTTTTCTCTTAAATACTTCCAATATGATAATGGATGAAATGCGATGATTCTGTCAGTGTAGTAACAATACCAACATGGAGTCTCAAATGACGAGGGAGCTTTCTGCAGCTTTTCTCTTAAATACTTCCAACAGGATAGTGGATACAATGCGATGAATCTGTCAGTGTAGTAATAATAACAACATGGAGACTCAAATGACGAGGGAGCTGTTTGCAGCTTTTCTCTTAAATACTTCCAATAGGATAATGGATGAAATGTGACGAATCTGTCAGTGTGGTAATCATACCAACATGGAGACTCAAACGAGGGAGGAGCTTTCTGCAGCTAGTCTCTTAAATACTTCCAATAGAATAATGGATGAAATGGGATGATTCTGTCAGTGTTTCAACCATACCAACAAAGAGACTGAAATGTGGGAGGAGCTTACTGTAGTTTCTTACTGAAATACTTCACATTTGATAATGGATGAAATGCGATTAATGGGTCTGTGTAGTAACCATACCAACAAAGAAATGCAAATGAAGGAGGAGCTTTCTCCAGCTCCTGTGTGAAATACTTCACATAGGAAAATGGATGAAATGCAATGAATCTGTCAGTGTAGTAACCATACCAACAAAGAGACTGAAATGGAGGAGGAGCTTTCTGCAGCTTGTCTCTGAAGTACTTCTCAATGGATAATGGATGAAATGCGATGATTCTGTCAGTGTAGTAACCATATCAAGAAAGTGACTCATATGAGGGAGGAGCTTTCTGCAGCTTCCATCAGCAGTATCTCACATGGGCTAATAGATGAATTGTGATGTTTGTGTCTGTGTATAAATCATACCAATAAAGAAATGCAAATGATGCAGGAGCTTTCAGCAGCTTCTATCAGAAATATTTCACATAGGGTAATAGATGAAATGCGATTATTCTGTCAGTGAAGTAATCATACCAACATAGGGAATCAAATGATGGAGGTGCATTCTGCAGTGACTCTCTTAAATATTTCCAATAGGATAATGGATGAAATGTGATGATTCTGTCAGTTTAATAATGATACCTACATAGAGACTCAAATGAGAGAGGAGCTTTCTGCAGCTTCTCTCTTAAATACTTCCAATAGGATAATGGATGAAATGCGATGATTCTGTCAGTGTTCTAATCATACCAACATAGAAACTCAAATGAGGGAAGAGCTCTCAGCAGATTCCATCAGAAATATTTCACACAGGGTAATATATGAAATGCGATGATACTGCCAGTGTAGTAATCATACCAACATAGAGACTCAAATGAGGGAGGAGCTTTCAGCGACTTCCGTCAGAAATATTTTACATAGGGTAATGGATGAAATGCGATGAATCTGTCAGTGTAGTAATCATTCCAACATAGAGACTCAAATGAGGGAGGAGCTTTCTGCAGCTTCTCTCTTATTTACCACCAATAGGATAATGGATGAAATGTGTTGATTCTGCCAGTGTGGTAATCATACCAACATAGAGACTCAAATCAAAGAGGACCTTTATGCAGCTTCTATCTTAAATATTTCCAATGGGATAATGCATGACATGTGATGATTCTGTCTGTGTAGTAATAATGCCAACATGGAGATTCAAATGAGGAGGTATCTTTCTGCAGTTCCTCTCCTAAATACTTCCAAAAGGATAATGGATGAAACACATTGATTCTGTCAGTGTAGTAAACATACTAACATAGAGACTCAAATGAGGGAGGAGCTTTCTACAGCTTCTCTCTTAAATACTTCCAACAGGATAATGCATGAAAAGCAATAATACTGTCAGTGTAGTAATCATACCAACATAGGGACGCAAATAAGTAAGGAGCTATCTGCAGCTTACGTCAGATATATATCACATAATGTAATAGATGAAATGTGATGATTTTGTCAGTGTCGTAATAATACCAACATAGAGACTCAAATGAGGGAGGAGCTTTCGGCAGCTTCCATCAGAAATATTTCACATAGTGTAATAGATGAAATGCGATGATTCTGTCATATTGGTAATCATACCAACATAGAGACTCTAATGAGAGAGGAGCTTACTGAACTTTCTCTCTTAAATACTTCCAATAGGATAATGGATGAAATAATTGATTCTGTCAGTTTAGTAAAAATACCAACATAGACACACAAATGAGATAGGAACTTTCTCCAGCTTCTCTCTTAAATACTTCCAATAGGATAATGGATGAAATGTGATGATTCTGTCAGTGTAGTTTTAATACCAACATAGACACTCAAATAAGAGAGGAGCCTTCTGCAACTTCTCTCTTAAATACTTCCAATAGGATAATGGATGAAATGCGATGATTCTGTCACTGTAGTAATCATACCAACATAGAGACTCAAATGAGGGAGGAGATTTCTGCATCTACTCCCTTAAATACTTCCAATAGGATAATGGATGAAACGCAATGATTCTGTCAGTGTAGTAATCATACCAACATAGAGACTCAAGTGAGGTAGGTGTTTTCTGCAGCTTCTCTCTTAAATACTTCCAATAGGATAATGGATGAAATACGATTATTCGGTCTGTGTATTAACCATACCAACAAAGAAATGCAAATGAAGGACGAGCATTCTGCAGCTCCTGTGTGAATTACTTCACATAGGAAAATGGATGAAATGCAATGATTCTGTCAGTGTAGTAATCATACCAACAAAGAGACTTAAATGGGGGAGGAGCATTCTGCAGCTTCTCTCTGAAGTACTCCTCATCGGATAATGGATGAAATGCAATGATTCTGTCGGTGTAGTAACCATATCAAAAAAGAGACTCATATGAGGGAGGAGCTCTCTGCAGCTACCATCAGCAATATTTCACATAGGGTAATAGATGAAATGTGATGATTCTGTCAGTGTAGTAATCATACCAACATAGAGGCCCAAATGATGGAGGAGCTTTCTGCAGCTTCTCTCTTAAATACTTCCAATAAGATAATGGATGAAATGTGATGATTCTGTCAGTGTAGTAATCATACCAAAATAGAGTCTCAAATGAGGGAGGAGCTTTCTGCAGCTTTTCTCTTAAATACTTCCAATAGGATAATAAATGAAATGCCTGATTCTGTCAGTGTAGTAATCATACCAACATAGAGACTCAAATGAGGGAGGAGCTTTCTGCAGCTTTTGTCTTAAATACTTCCGATAGGATAATTTATGAAATGCGGTGATTCTGTCAGTGTGGTAATAATACCAACATGGAGACTCAAATGACGAGGGAGCTTTCTGCAGCTTTTCTCTTAAATACTTCCAATAGGATAATGGATGAAATGTGACGAATCTGTCACTGTGGTAATCATACCAACATAGAACTCAAATGAGGGAGGAGGTTTCGCCAGCTTCTCTCTTAAATACTTCCAATAGGATAATGGATGAAATGCGATGATTCTGTCAGTGTAGTAACCATACCAACATACAGACTCAAATGAGGGAGGAGCTTTCTGCAGCTTCTCTCTTAAATACTTCCAATAGGATAATGGATGAAATGTGATGATTCTGTCAGTGTAGTAATCATACCAACATAGAGACTCAAATGAGGGAGGAGCTTTCTGCAGTGTCTCTCTTAAATACTTCCAATAGTATAATGGATGAAATGCGATGATTCTGTCAGTGTGGTAATCATACCAACTTAGAGACTCGAATGAGGGAGGAGACATCTGCAGCTTCTCTCTTAAATATTTCCAATAGAATAATGTATGAAATGCGATGATTCTGTCAGTGTAGTAATCATACCAACATAGAGACTCAAATGAGGGAGGAGCTTTCTGCAGCTTCTCTCTTAAATACTTCCAATAGGATAATGGATGAAATGCGATGATTCTGTCAGTGTAGTGATCATATCAAAATAGATACTCAAATGAGGGAGGAGATTTCTGCAGCTTCTCTCTTAAATACCTCCAATAGGATAATGGATGGAATGTGATGATTCTGTCAGTGTAGTAATGATACCAACATAGAGACTCAAATGAGGGAATAGCTTTCTGCAGATTCTCTCTTAAATACTTCCAATAGGATAATGGATGAAATGCGATGATTCTGTCAGTGAAGTAATCATACCAACATAGAGACACAAATGAGGGAGGAGCTTTTGGCAGCTTCTTTCTTAAATACTTCCAATAGGCTAATGGATGACATGTGATGGTTCTGTCAGTGTAGTAATCATACCAACATAGAGACTCAAATGAGGGAGGAGCTTTCTGCAGCATCTCTCTTAAATACTTCCAATAGGATAATGTAAGAAATGCGATGATTCTGTCAGTGTAGTAATCTTACCAACATAGAGACGCGAATGAGGGAGGAGCTTTCTGCAGCTTCTATCTAAAATACTTCCAATAGGATAATGGATGAAATGCGATGATTCTGTCAGAGTAGTAATCATATCAAAATAGATACTCAAATGAGGGAGGAGCTTTCTGCAGCTTCTCTCTTAAATACTTTCAATAGGATAATGGATGAAATGCGATGATTCTGTCTGTGTAGTAATCTTATCAAAGTAGATACTCAAATGAGGGAGGAGCTTTCTGCAGCTTCTCTGTTAAATACTTCCAAAAGGATAATGGATGAAATGTGATGATTCTGTCAGTGTAGTAATCATACCAACATAGAGACTGAAGTGAGGGAGGAGCCTTCTGCAGTTTCTCTCTTAAAAGCTTCCAATAGGATAATGGATGAAATGTGATGATTGTGTCAGTGTAGTAACCATACCAACATAGAGACTCAAATGAGGTATGAGCTTTCTGCAGATTCTCTCTTAAATTCCTCTTAATAGGATAATGGATGAAATGTGATGATTCTGTCAGTGTAGTAATCATATCAACATAGAGACTCAAATGAGGGAGGAGCTTTCTGCAGCTTCTCTCTTAAATACTTCCAATAGGATAATGGATGAAATGCGATGATTCTGTCAGTGTAGTAATCATATCAAAATAGATACTCAAATGAGGGAGGAGCTTTCTGCAGCTTCTCTCTTAAATACTTCCAGTAGGATAATGGATGAAATGCGATGATTCTGTCAGTGTAGTAATCATACCAACATAGAGACTCAATTGTGGGAGGAGCCTTCTGCAGTCTCTCTCTTAAATACCTCCAATAGGATAATGGATGAAATGCGATAATTCTGTCAGTGTAGTAATCATATCAAAATATATACCTAACTGAGGGAGGAGCTTCCTGCAGCCTCTCTCTTAAATACTTCCAATAGGATAATCGATGAAATGCGATAATTCGGTCAGTGTAGTAATCATATCAAAATAGATACCTAAGTGAGGGAGGAGCTTTCTGCAGCTCCTCTCTTAAATACTTCCAATAGGATAATGGATGAAATGCGATGATTCTGTCAGTGTAGTAATCATACCAACAAAGAGACTCAAATGAGGGAGGAGCTTTCTGCATCTTCTCTCTTAAATACTTCCAATAGGCTTTTGGATGATATGTAATGATTCTGTCAGTGTAGTAATCATACAAACATAAAACTCAAATGTGGGAGGAGCTTTCTGCAGCTTCTCTCTTAAATACTTCCAATAGGATAAAGGATGAAGTGCGTTAATTCTGTCAGTGTAGTAATCATATCAAAATAGATACCTAACTGAGGGAGGAGCTCTCTGCAGCTTCTCTCTTAAATACTTCCAATAGGATAATGGATGAAATGTGATGATTCTGTCAGTGTAGTAATCATACCAATATAGATACTCAAATGAGGGAGGGGCTTTCTGCAGATTTTCTCTTAAATACTTCCAATAGGATAATTGATGAAATGCGATGATTCTGTAAGTGTAGTAATAATTCCAACATGGAGACTCAAATGACGAGGGAGCTTTCTGTAGCTTTTTTTTTCAATACTTCCAATAGGATAATGGATGAAATGTGATGATTCTGTCAGTATAGTAATCATACCAACATAGAGACTCAAATGAGGCAGGAGCTTTCTGCAGCTTCTCTCTTAAATACTTCCAATAGGATAATGGATGAAATGCGATGATTCTGTCAGTGTAGTAATCATACCAACATAGAGACTCAAATGAGGGAGGAGCTTTCTGCAGCTTCTCTCTTAAATCCTTACAGTAGGATAATGTATGAAATGTGATGATTCTGTCAGTGTAGTAACAATACCAACATGGAGTCTCAAATGACGAGGGAGCTTTCTGCAGCTTTTCTCTTAAATACTTCCAACAGGATAATGGATGAATTGCGATGATTCTGTCAGTGTAGTAATCATACCAGCATAGAGACTCAAATGAGGGAGGAGCTTTCTGCATCTTCTCTCTTAAACACTTCCAATAGGCTATTGGATGATATGTAATGATTCTGTCAGTGTAGTAATCATACCAACATAGAAACTCAAATGTGGGTGGAGCTTTCTGCAGCTTCTCTCTTAAATACTTCCAATAGGATAAAGGATGAAGTGCGTTAATTCTGTCAGTGTAGTAATCATATCAAAATAGATACCTAACTGAGGGAGGAGCTTTCTGCAGCTTTTCTCTTAAATACTTCCAATATGACAATGGATGAAATGCGATGATTCTGTCAGTGTAGTAATCTTACCAACATAGAGACTCAAATGAGGGAGGAGCTTTCTGCAGCTTCTCTCTTAAATACTTCCAAGAGGCTAATGGATGATATGTGATGATTCTGTCAGTGTAGTAATCATTCCATTATAGAGACTCAATTGAGTTAGGAGCCTTCTGCAGTCTCTCTCTTAAATACCTCCAATAGGATAATGGATGAGATGCGATAATTCTGTCAGTGTAGTAATCATATCAAAATAGATTCCTAACTGAGGAAGGAGCTTTCTGCCGCCTCTCTCTTAAATACTTCCAATAGGATAATGGATGAAATGCGATGATTCTGTCAGTGTAGTAATCATACCAACATAGAGACTCAAATGAGGGAGGAGCTTTCTGCAGCTTCTTTCTTAAATACTTCCAATAGGATAATGGATGAAATGCGATAATTCTGTCAGTGTAGTAATCATATCAAAATAGAGACTAAAATGAGGGAGGAGCTTTCTGCAGCTTCTCTCTTAAATACTTCCAATAAGATAATGGACGAAATGCGATGATTCTGTCAGTGTACTAATCATACCAACATGGAGACTCAAATGAGGGAGGAGCTTTCTGCAGCTTCTCTCTTAAATACTTCCAATAGGATAATGGATGAAATGCGATAATTCGGTCAGTGTAGTAATCATATCAAAATAGATACCTAACTGAGGGAGGAGCTTTCTGCAGCTTCTCTCTTAAATACTTCCAATAGGATAATGGATGAAGTGTGATGATTCTGTCAGTGTAGTAATCATACCAATATAGATACTCAAATGAGGGAGGGGTTTTCTGCAGCTTTTCTCTTAAATACTTGCAATAGGATAATGGATGAAATGCGATGATTCTGTCAGTGTAGTAATAATACCAACATGGAGACTCATATGACGAGGGTGCTTTCTGCAGCTTTTCTCTTAAATACTTCCAATAGGATAATGGATGAAATGCGATGATTCTGTCAGTGTAGTAATCATATCAAAATAGAGACCCAAATGAGGGAGGAGCTTTCTGCAGCTTCTCTCTTAAATACTTTCTATAGGATAATGGATGAAATGTGATGATTCTGTCAGTGTAGTAACCATACCAACATAGATACTCAAATGAGGGAGGAGCTTTCTGCAGCTTCTGTCTTAAATACTTCCAATAGGATAATGGATGAAATGCGATGATTCTGTCAGTATAGTAATCATACCAACATAGAGACTCAAATGTGGCAGGAGCTTTTTGCAGCTTCTCTCTTAATTACTTCCAATAGGATAATGGATGAAATGCGATGATTCTGTCAGTGTAGTAATCATACCAACATAGAGACTCAAATGAGGGAGGAGCTTTCTGCAGCTTCTCTCTTAAATACTTCCAATAGGATAATGGATGAAATGCGATAATTCTGTCAGTGTAGTAATCATATCAAAATAGATACTCAAATGAGGGAGGAGCTTTCTCCAGCTTCTCTCTTAAATACTTCCAATAGGATAATGGATGAAATGCGATGATTCTGTCAGTGTACTAATCATACCAACATGGAGACTCAAATGAGGGAGGAGCTTTCTGCAGCTTCTCTCTTAAATACATCCAATAGGATAATGGATGAAATGCGATAATTCAGTCAGTGTAGTAATCATATCAAAATAGATACCTAACTGAGGGAGGAGCTTTCTGCAGCTTCTGTCTTAAATACTTCCAATAGGATAATGGATGAAGTGTGATGATTCTGTCAGTGTAGTAATCATACCAATATAGATACTCAAATGAGGGAGGGGCTTTCTGCAGCTTTTCTCTTAAATACTTCCAATAGGATAATAATTGAAATGCGATGATTCTGTCAGTGTAGTAATAATACCAACATGGAGACTCATATGACGAGGGAGCTTTCTGCAGCTTTTCTCTTAAATACATCCAATAGGATAATGGATGAAATGCGATAATTCTGTCAGTGTAGTAATCATATCAAAATAGATACTCAAATGAGGGAGGAGCTTTCTCCAGCTTCTCTCTTAAATACTTCCAATAGGATAATGGATGAAATGCGATGATTCTGTCAGTGTACTAATCATACCAACATGGAGACTCAAATGAGGGAGGAGCTTTCTGCAGCTTCTCTCTTAAATACTTCCAGTAGGATAATGTATGAAATGCGATGATTCTGTCAGTGTAGTAACAATACCAACATGGAGTCTCAAATGACGAGGGAGCTTTCTGCAGCTTTTCTCTTCAATATTTCCAACAGGATAATGGATGAAATGCGATGATTCTGTCAGTGTAGTAATCATACCAGCATAGAGGCTCAAATGAGGGAGGAGCTTTCTGCATCTTCACTTTTAAATACTTCCAATAGGCTATTGGATGATATGTAATGATTCTGTCAGTGTAGAAATCATACAAACATACAAACTCAAATGTGGGTGGAGCTTTCTGCAGCTTCTCTCTTAAATACTTCCAATAGGATAAAGGATGAAGTGCGTTAATTCTGTCAGTGTAGTAATCATATCAAAATAGATACCTAACTGAGGGCGGAGCCTTCTGCAGCTTCTCTCTTAAATACTTCCAATAGGATAATGGATGAAATGTGATGATTCTGTCAGTGTAGTAACCATACCAACATAGATACTCAAATGAGGGAGGAGCTTTCTGCAGCTTCTCTCTTAAATACTTCCAATAGGATAATGGATGAAATGCGATGATTCTGTCAGTATAGTAATCATACCAACATTGAGACTCAAATGTGGCAGGAGCTTTCTGCAGCTTCTCTCTTAAATACTTCCAATAGGATAATGGATGAAATGCGATGATTCTGTCAGTGTAGTAATCATACCAACATAGAGACTCAAATGAGGGAGGAGCTTTCTGCAGCTTCTCTCTTAAATACTTCCAATAGGATAATGGATGAAATGCGATAATTCCGTCAGTGTAGTAATCATATCAAAATAGATACTCAAATGTGGGAGGAGCTTTCTGCAGCTTCTCTCTTAAATACTTCCAATAGGAAAATGGATGAAATGCGATGATTCTGTCAGTGTACTAATCATGCCAACATGGAGACTCAAATGAGGGAGGAGCTTTCTGCAGCTTCTCTCTTAAATACATCCAATAGGATAATGGATGAAATGCGATAATTCAGTCAGTGTAGTAATCATATCAAAATAGATACCTAACTGAGGGAGGAGCTTTCTGCAGCTTCTCTCTTAAATACTTCCAATAGGATAATGGATGAAATGTGATGATTCTGTCAGTGTAGTAACCATACCAACATAGATACTCAAATGAGGGAGGAGCTTTCTGCAGCTTCTCTCTTAAATACTTCCAATAGGATAATGGATGAAATGCGATAATTCCGTCAGTGTAGTAATCATATCAAAATAGATACTCAAATGAGGGAGGAGCTTTCTGCAGCTTCTCTCTTAAATACTTCCAATAGGAAAATGGATGAAATGCGATGATTCTGTCAGTGTACTAATCATGCCAACATGGAGACTCAAATGAGGGAGGAGCTTTCTGCAGCTTCTCTCTTAAATAATTCCAATAGGATAAAGGATAAAGTGCGTTAATTCTGTCAGTGTAGTAATCATATCAAAATAGATACCTAACTGCGGGAGGAGCTTTCTGCAGCTTCTCTCTTAAATACTTCCAATAGGATAATGGATGAAATGTGACGAATCTGTCACTGTGTGGTAATCATACCAACATAGAGACTCAAATGAGGGAGGTTATTTCTGCAGCATCTCTCTTAAATACTTCCAAAAGGATAATGGATGAAATGCGACGATTCTGTCAGTTTAGTAATCTTATCTAAATAGATACTCAAATGAGGGAGGAGCTTTCTGCAGTGTCTCTCTTAAATACTTGCAATAGAATAATGGATGAAATGTGATGATTCTGTCAGTGTTGTAATCATACCAACTTAGAGACTCGAATGAGGGAGGAGCTCTCTGCAGCTTCTCTCTTAAATACTTCCAATAGGATAATGGATGAAATGTGACGAATCTGTCACTGTGGTAATCATACCAACATAGAGACTCAAATGAGGGAGGAGGTTTCGTCAGCTTCTCTCTTAAGTACTTCCAATAGGATAATGGATGAAATGCGATGTTTCTGTCAGTGTAGTGATCATATCAAAATAGATACTCAAATGAGGGAGGAGATTTCTGCAGCTTCTCTCTTAAATACTTCCAATAGGATAATGGATGGAATGTGATGATTCTGTCAGTGTAGTAATGATACCAACATAGAGACTCAAATGAGGGAATAGCTTTCTGCAGATTCTCTCTTAAATACTTCCAATAGGATAATGGATGAAATGCGATGATTCTGTCAGTGAAGTAATCATACCAACATAGAGACACAAATGAGGGAGGAGCTTTTGGCAGCTTCTCTCTTAAATACTTCCAATAGGCTAATGGATGACATGTGATGATTCTGTCAGTGTAGTAATCATACCAACATAGAGACTCAAATGAGGGAGGAGCTTTCTGCAGCATCTCTCTTAAATACTTCCAATAGGATAATGTATGAAATGCGATGATTCTGTCAGTGTAGTAATCTTACCAACATAGATACGCGAATGAGGGAGGAGCTTTCTGCAGCTTCTCTCTAAAATACTTCCAATAGGATAATGGATGAAATGCGATGATTCTGTCAGAGTAGTAATCATATCAAAATAGATACTCAAATGAGGGAGGAGCTTTCTGCAGCTTCTCTCTTAAATACTTTCAATAGGATAATGGATGAAATGCGATGATTCTGTCTGTGTAGTAATCTTATCAAAGTAGATACTCAAATGAGGGAGGAGCTTTCTGCAGCTTCTCTGTTA
The DNA here is from genome assembly GCF_021461395.2 of Schistocerca americana. Classification (NCBI taxonomy): domain Eukaryota; kingdom Metazoa; phylum Arthropoda; class Insecta; order Orthoptera; family Acrididae; genus Schistocerca; species Schistocerca americana. The sequence continues at coordinate 52,360,812 of NC_060121.1, read as the reverse complement.
AATACTTCCAAAAGGATAATGGATGAAATGTGATGATTCTGTCAGTGTAGTAATCATACCAACATAGAGACTCAAGTGAGGGAGGAGCCTTCTGCAGTTTCTCTCTTAAAAGCTTCCAATAGGATAATGGATGAAATGCGATGATTTTGTCAGTGTAGTAATCATACCAACATAGAGACTCAGATGAGGGATGAACTTTCTGCAGATTCTCTCTTAAATTCCTCTTAATAGGATAATGGATGAAATGCGATGATTCTGTCAGTGTAGTAATCATACCAACATAGAGACTCAAATGAGGGAGGAGCTTTCTGCAGCTTCTCTCTCAAATACTTCCAATAGTATAATGGCTGAAATGCGATGATTCTGTCAGCGTAGTAATCATACCAACTTAGAGACTCAAATGAGGGAGGAGCTTTCAGCAGCTTCTCTCGTAAATACTTCCAGTAGGATAATGTATGAAATGCGATGATTCTGTCAGTGTAGTAAGCATACCAACATAGAGACTCAAATGAGGGAGGAGCTTTCTGCAGCATCTCTCTTAAATACTTCCAATAGGATAAAGTATGAAATGCGATGATTCTGTCAGTGTAGTAATCTTACCAACATAGAGACGCGAATGAGGGAGTAGCTTTCTGCAGGTTCTCTCTAAAATACTTCCAATAGGGTAATGGATGAAATGCGACAATTCTGTCGGTGTAGTAATCATATCAAAATAGATACCTAACTGAGGGAGGAGCTCTCTGCAGCTTCTCTCTTAAATACTTCCAATAGGATAATGGATGAAATGCGATGATTCTGTCAGTGTAGTAATCATATCAAAATAGATACTCAAATGATGGAAGTGCTTTCTGCAGCTTCTCTGTTAAATACTTCCTAAAAGGATAATGGATGAAATGTGATGATTCTGTCAGTGTAGTAATCATACCAACATAGGGACTCAAGTGAGGGAGGAGCCTTCTGCAGTTTCTCTCTTAAATACTTCCAATAGGATAATGGATGAAATGTGATGATTCTGTCAGTGTAGTAATCATACCAACATAGATACTCAAATGAGGGAGGAGCTTTCTGCAGCTTTTCTCTTAAATACTTCCAATAGGATAGTGGATGAAATGTGATGATCCTGTCAGTGTAGTAATAATACCAACATGGAGACTCAAATGACGAGGGAGCTTTCTGCAGCTTTTCTCTTAAATACTTCCAATAGGATAATGGATGAAATGCGATGATTCTGTCAGTGTAGTAATAATACCAACATGGTGACTCAAATGATGAGGGAGCTTTCTGCAGCTTTTCTCTTAAATATGTCCAATAGCATAATGGTTGAAATGTGACGAATCTGTCAGTGTGGTAATCATACCAACATGGAGACTCAAATGAGGGAGGAGCTTTCTGCAGCTTCTCTCTTAAATACTTCCAATAGGATAATGGATGAAATGGGATGATTCTCTCAGTGTAGTAATCATATCAACATAGAGACTCAAATGAGGGATGAGCTTCCTGCAGCTTCTCTCTTAAATACTTCCAATAGGGTAATGGATGAAATGCGATGATTCTGTCAGTGTAGTAATCATATCAACATAGAGACTCAAATGAGGGAGGAGCTTTCTGCAGCTTCTCTCTTAAATACTTCCAATAGGATAATGGATGAAATGCGATGATTCTGTCAGTGTAGTAATCATATCAAAATAGATACTCAAATGAGGGAGGAGCTTTCTGCAGCTTCTGTCTTAAATACTTCCAGTAGGATAATGGATGAAATGCGATGATTCTGTCAGTGTAGTAATCATACCAACATAGAGACTCAATTGAGGGAGGAGCTTTCTGTAGCTCCTCTCTTAAATACTTCCAGTAGGATAATGGATGAAATGCGATGATTCTGTCAGTGTAGTAACAATACCAACATGGAGTCTCAAATGACGAGGGAGCTTTCTGCAGCTTTTCTCTTAAATACTTCCAACAGGATAATGGATACAATGCGATGAATCTGTCAGTGTAGTAATAATAACAACATGGAGACTCAAATGACTAGGGAGCAGTTTGCAGCTTCTCTCTTAAATACTTCCAATAGGATAATGGATGAAATGTGACGAATCTGTCAGTGTGGTAATCATACCAACATGGAGACTCAAACGAGGGAGGAGCTTTCTGCAGCTAGTCTCTTAAATACTTCCAATAGAATAATGGATGAAATGCGATGATTCTGTCAGTGTAGTAATCATATCAAAATAGATACTCAAATGAGGGAGGAGCTTTCTGCAGCTTCTCTCTTAAATACTTCCAATAGGATAATGGATGAAATGCGATGATTCTGTCAGTGTAGTAATCATACCAACATAGAGACTCAAATGAGGGAGGAGCTTTCTGCAGCTTCTCTCTTAAATACTTCCAATAGGCTAATGGATGATATGTGATGATTCTGTCAGTGTAGTAATCATACCAACATAGAAACTCAAATGTGGGAGGAGCTTTCTGCAGCTTCTCTCTTAAATACTTCCAATAGGATAAAGGATGAAGTGCGTTAATTCTGTCAGTGTAGTAATCATATCAAAATAGATACCTAACTGAGGGAAGAGCTTTCAGCAGCTTCTCTCTTAAATACTTCCAATTGGATAATGGATGAAATGCGATGATTCTGTCAGTGTAGTAATCATATCAAAATAGATACTCAAATGAGGGAGGAGCTTTCTGCAGCTTTTCTCTTAAATACTTCCAATAGGATAATGGATGAAATCTGACGAATCTGTCAGTGTGGTAATCATACCAACATGGAGACTTAAATGAGGGAGGAGCCTTCTGCAGATTCTCTCTCAAATACTTCCTATAGGATAGTGGATGAAATGCGATAATTCGGTCAGTGTAGTAATCATATCAAAATAGATACCTAACTGAGGGAGGAGCTTTCTGCAGCTTCTCTCTTAAATACTTTCAATAGGATAAAGGATGAAGTACGTTAATTCTGTCAGTGTAGTAATCATATCAAAATAGATACCTAACTGAGGGAGGAGCTTTCTGCAGCTTCTCTCTTAAATACTTCCAAGAGGCTAACGGATGATATGTGATGATTCTGTCAGTGTAGTAATCATTCCATTATAGAGACTCAATTGAGGGAGGAGCCTTCTGCAGTCTCTCTCTTAAATACCTCCAATAGGATAATGGATGTAATGCGATAATTCTGTCAGTGTAGTAATCATATCAAAATAGATACTCAAATGAGGGAGGAGCTTTCTGCAGCTTCTCTCTTAAATACTTCCAATAGGATAATGGATGAAATGCGATGATTCTGTCAGTGTACTAATCATACCAACATGGAGACTCAAATGAGGGAGGAGCTTTCTGCAGCTTCTCTCTTAAATACTTCCAATAGGATAATGGATGAAATGCGATAATTCGGTCAGTGTAGTAATCATATCAAAATAGATACCTAAGTGAGGGAGGAGCTTTCTGCAGCTTCTCTCTTAAATACTTCCAATAGGATAATGGATGAAATGCGATGCTTCTGTCAGTGTAGTAATCATACCAACATAGAGACTCAAATGAGGGAGGAGCTTTCTGCATCTTCTCTCTTAAATACTTCCAATAGGCTATTGGATGATATGTAATGATTCTGTCAGTGTAGTAATCATACCAACATAGAAACTCAAATGTGGGTGGAGCTTTCTGCAGCTTCTCTCTTAAATACTTCCAATATGATAATGGATGAAATGCGATGATTCTGTCAGTGTAGTAACAATACCAACATGGAGTCTCAAATGACGAGGGAGCTTTCTGCAGCTTTTTTCTTAAATACTTCCAACAGGATAATGGATACAATGCGATGAATCTGTCATTGTAGTAATAATAACAACATGGAGACTCAAATGACGAGGGAGCTGTTTGCAGCTTTTCTCTTAAATACTTCCAATAGGATAATGGATGAAATGTGACGAATCTGTCAGTGTGGTAATCATACCAACATGGAGACTCAAACGAGGGAGGAGCTTTCTGCAGCTAGTCTCTTAAATACTTCCAATAGAATAATGGATGAAATGGGATGATTCTGTCAGTGTTTCAACCATACCAACAAAGAGACTGAAATGTGGGAGGAGCTTACTGTAGTTTCTTACTGAAATACTTCACATATGATAATGGATGAAATGCGATTATTGGGTCTGTGTGGTAACCATACCAACAAAGAAATGCAAATGAAGGAGGAGCTTTCTCCAGCTCCTGTGTGAAATACTTCACGTAGGAAAATGGATGAAATGCAATGAATCTGTCAGTGTAGTAACCATACCAACAAAGAGACTGAAATGGAGGAGGAGCTTTCTGCAGCTTGTCTCTGAAGTACTTCTCAATGGATAATGGATGAAATGCAATGATTCTGTCAGTGTAGTAACCATATCAAGAAAGTGACTCATATGAGGGAGGAGCTTTCTGCAGCTTCCATCAGCAGTATCTCACATGGGCTAATAGATGAATTGTGATGTTTGTGTCTGTGTATAAATCATACCAATAAAGAAATGCAAATGATGCAGGAGCTTTCAGCAGCTTCTATCAGAAATATTTCACATAGGGTAATAGATGAAATGCGATTATTCTGTCAGTGAAGTAATCATACCAACATAGGGAATCAAATGATGGAGGTGCATTCTGCAGTGACTCTCTTAAATATTTCCAATAGGATAATGGATGAAATGTGATGATTCTGTCAGTTTATTAATGATACCTACATAGAGACTCAAATGAGAGAGGAGCTTTCTGCAGCTTCTCTCTTAAATACTTCCAATAATATAATGGATGAAATGTGTTGATTCTGCCAGTGTGGTAATCATACCAACATAGAGACTCAAATCAAAGAGGACCTTTATGCAGCTTCTATCTTAAATATTTCCAATGGGATAATGCATGACATGTGATGATTCTGTCTGTGTAGTAATAATACCAACATGGAGATTCAAATGAGGAGGTATCTTTCTGCAGTTCCTCTCCTAAATACTTCCAAAAGGATAATGGATGAAACACATTGATTCTGTCAGTGTAGTAAACATACTAACATAGAGACTCAAATGAGGGAGAAGCTTTCTACAGCTTCTCTCTTAAATACTTCCAACAGGATAATGCATGAAAAGCAATAATACTGTCAGTGTAGTAATCATACCAACATAGGGACGCAAATAAGTAAGGAGCTATCTGCAGCTTACGTCAGATATATATCGCATAATGTAATAGATGAAATGTGATGATTTTGTCAGTGTCGTAATCATACCAACATAGAGACTCTAATGAGAGAGGAGCTTACTGAACTTTCTCTCTTAAATACTTCCAATAGGATAATGGATGAAATAATTGATTCTGTCAGTTTAGTAAAAATACCAACATAGACACACAAATGAGATAGGAACTTTCTCCAGCTTCTCTCTTAAATACTTCCAATAGGATAATGGATGAAATGTGATGATTCTGTCAGTGTAGTTTTAATACCAACATAGACACTCAAATAAGAGAGGAGCCTTCTGCAACTTCTCTCTTAAATACTTCCAATAGGATAATGGTTGAAATGCGATGATTCTGTCACTGTAGTAATCATACCAACATAGAGACTCAAATGAGGGAGGAGATTTCTGCATCTACTCCCTTAAATACTTCCAATAGGATAATGGATGAAACGCAATGATTCTGTCAGTGTAGTAATCATACCAACATAGAGACTCAAGTGAGGTAGGTGTTTTCTGCAGCTTCTCTCTTAAATACTTCCAATAGGATAATGGATGAAATACGATTATTCGGTCTGTGTATTAACCATACCAACAAAGAAATGCAAATGAAGGACGAGCATTCTGCAGCTCCTGTGTGAATTACTTCACATAGGAAAATGGATGAAATGCAATGATTCTGTCAGTGTAGTAATCATACCAACAAAGAGACTTAAATGGGGGAGGAGCTTTCTGCAGCTTCTCTCTGAAGTACTTCTCATCGGATAAAGGATGAAATGCGATGATTCTGTCAGTGTAGTAACCATATCAACAAAGTGACTCATATGAGGGGGTAGCTTTCAGCAGCTTCCATTAGCAATATTTCACATGGGCTAATAGATGAAATGTGATGTTTGTGTCTGTGTATAAATCATACCAATAAAGAAATGCAAATGAGGCAGGAGCTTTCAGCAGCTTCCATCAGAAATATTTCACATGGGGTAATAGATGAAATGCGATGATTCTGTCAGTGTAGTAATCATACCAACATAGATACTCAAATGGGGGAGGAGCTTTCTGCAGCTTCTTTCTGTAATACTTCCAATAGGATAATGGATGAAATGTGATGATTCTGTCAGTGTGGTAATCATACCAACATAGAGACTCAAATAAAGGAAGAGCTTTCTGCAGCTGCTCTCTTAAATACTTCCAATGGGATAATGGATGAAGTGCGACGATTCTGCCAGTGTTCTAATCATCTCAACATGGAGACTCAAATGAGGGAGGAGCTTTCTGCAGCTTCTCTCCTAAATACTTCCAACAGGATAATGGATGAAATGTGATGATTCTCTCAGTGTAGTAATAATACCAAAATAGAGAATGAAATGAGGGAGGAGCTTTCTGCAACATCTCTCATAAATACATCCAATAGGATAATGGATGAAATGCGATATGTCTGACACTGTAGTAATCATACTAACATAGAGATTGAAAAGAGGAAGGAGCTTTCTGCAGATACTCCTTTAAATACATTCAATAGGATAAAGGATGAAATGCTATGATTCTGTCAGTGTAGTTTTTTTACCAACATAGAGACTCAAATAAAAGAGAAGCCTTCTGCAGCTTCTCTCTTAAATACTTCCATTAGGATAACAGATGAAATGCAATGATTCTGTCAGTTTAGTAATCATACCAACATAGAGACTGAAATGAGGAAGGAGCTCTCTGCAGCTTTCTTCTTGAATACTTCCAATGGGATAATGGATGAAATTCGATGATTCTGTCAGTGTAGTAAGCATAACAACAAAGAGACTCCAATGAGGGAGGAGCTTTATGCAGCTTCCAACAGAAATATTTCGCACATTGATAATAGCTGAAATGCGATATTTGTGTCTGTGTAGTAATCATATCCAACAAAGAAACGAAAATGAGGCAGGAGCTTTCTGCAGCTTCTCTCATAATAACTTCTAATAGGATAACGTATGAAATGCGATGAAACTGTAAGTGTTGTAATCATACCAACAGAGAAACTGAAATGAGGGAGGAGCTTACTGTAGTTTCTTACTGAAATACTTCACATAGGATGGTGGATGAAATGCGATTATTAGGTCTGTGTAGTAACCATACCAACAAAAAAATGCAACTGGGGGAAAAGCATTCTGCAGCTCCTGTGTGAAATACTTCACATAGGGAAATGGATGAAATGCAATGATTCTGTCAGTGTAGTAACCATACCAACAAAGAGACTCAAATGGGGGAGGAGCATTCTGCAGCTTCTCTCTGAAGTACTCCTCATCGGATAATGGATGAAATGCAATGATTCTGTCGGTGTAGTAACCATATCAAAAAAGAGACTCATATGAGGGAGGAGCTCTCTGCAGCTACCATCAGCAATATTTCACATAGGGTAATAGATGAAATGTGATGATTCTGTCAGTGTAGTAATCATACCAACATAGAGGCCCAAATGATGGAGGAGCTTTCTGCAGCTTCTCTCTTAATTACTTCCAATAAGATAATGGATGAAATGTGATGATTCTGTCAGTGTAGTAATCATACCAAAATAGAGTCTCAAATGAGGGAGGAGCTTTCTGCAGCTTTTCTCTTAAATACTTCCAATAGGATAATAAATGAAATGCCTGATTCTGTCAGTGTAGTAATCATACCAACATAGAGACCCAAATGAGGGAGGAGCTTTCTGCAGCTTTTGTCTTAAATACTTCCGATAGGATAATTTATGAAATGCGGTGATTCTGTCAGTGTGGTAATAATACCAACATGGAGACTCAAATGACGAGGGAGCTTTCTGCAGCTTTTCTCTTAAATACTTCCAATAGGATAATGGATGAAATGTGACGAATCTGTCACTGTGGTAATCATACCAGCATAGAGACTCAAATGAGGGAGGAGGTTTCGTCAGCTTCTCTCTTAAATACTTCCAATAGGATAATGGATGAAATGCGATGATTCTGTCAGTGTAGTAACCATACCAACATACAGACTCAAATGAGGGAGGAGCTTTCTGCAGCTTCTCTCTTAAATACTTCCAATAGGATAATGGATGAAATGTGATGATTCTGTCAGTGTAGTAATCATACCAACATAGAGACTCAAATGAGGGAGGAGCTTTCTGCAGTGTCTCTCTTAAATACTTCCAATAGTATAATGGATGAAATGCGATGATTCTGTCAGTGTGGTAATCACACCAACTTAGAGACTCGAATGAGGGAGGAGACATCTGCAGCATCTCTCTTAAATATTTCCAATAGGATAATGTATGAAATGCGATGATTCTGTCAGTGTAGTAATCATACCAACATAGAGACTCAAATGAGGGAGGAGCTTTCTGCAGCTTCTCTCTTAAATACTTCCAATAGGATAATGGATGAAATGCGATGATTCTGTCAGTGTAGTGATCATATCAAAATAGATACTCAAATGAGGGAGGAGATTTCTGCAGCTTCTCTCTTAAATACCTCCAATAGGATAATGGATGGAATGTGATGATTCTGTCAGTGTAGTAATGATACCAACATAGAGACTCAAATGAGGGAATAGCTTTCTGCAGATTCTCTCTTAAATACTTCCAATAGGATAATGGATGAAATGCGATGATTCTGTCAGTGAAGTAATCATACCAACATAGAGACACAAATGAGGGAGGAGCTTTTGGCAGCTTCTCTCTTAAATAGTTCCAATAGGCTAATGGATGACATGTGATGATTCTGTCAGTGTAGTAATCATACCAACATAGAGACTCAAATGAGGGAGGAGCTTTCTGCAGCATCTCTCTTAAATACTTCCAATAGGATAATGTATGAAATGCGATGATTCTGTCAGAGTAGTAATCTTACCAACATAGAGACGCGAATGAGGGAGGAGCTTTCTGCAGCTTCTCTCTAAAATACTTCCAATAGGATAATGGATGAAATGCGATGATTCTGTCAGAGTAGTAATCATATCAAAATAGATACTCAAATGAGGGAGGAGCTTTCTGCAGCTTCTCTCTTAAATACTTTCAATAGGATAATGGATGAAATGCGATGATTCTGTCTGTGTAGTAATCTTATCAAAGTAGATACTCAAATGAGGGAGGAGCTTTCTGCAGCTTCTCTGTTAAATGCTTCCAAAAGGATAATGGATGAAATGTGATGATTCTGTCAGTGTAGTAATCATACCAACATAGAGACTGAAGTGAGGGAGGAGCCTTCTGCAGTTTCTCTCTTAAAAGCTTCCAATAGGATAATGGATGAAATGTGATGATTGTGTCAGTGTAGTAACCATACCAACATAGAGACTCAAATGAGGGATGAGCTTTCTGCAGATTCTCTCTTAAATTCCTCTTAATAGGATAATGGATGAAATGTGATGATTCTGTCAGTGTAGTAATCATACCAACATAGAGACTCAAATGAGGGAGGAGCTTTCTGCAGCTTCTCTCTCAAATACTTCCAATAGTATAATGGCTGAAATGCGATGATTCTGTCAGCGTAGTAATCATACCAACTTAGAGACTCAAATGAGGGAGGAGCTTTCTGCAGCTTCTCTCGTAAATACTTCCAGTAGGATAATGTATGAAATGCGATGATTCTGTCAGTGTAGTAAGCATACCAACATAGAGACTCAAATGAGGGAGGAGCTTTCTGCAGCATCTCTCTTAAATACTTCCAATAGGATAAAGTATGAAATGCGATGATTCTGTCAGTGTAGTAATCTTACCAACATAGAGACGCGAATGACGGAGTAGCTTTCTGCAGGTTCTCTCTAAAATACTTCCAATAGGGTAATGGATGAAATGCGACAATTCTGTCAGTGTAGTAATCATATCAAAATAGATACCTAACTGAGGGAGGAGCTCTCTGCAGCTTCTCTCTTAAATACTTCCAATAGGATAATGGATGAAATGCGATGATTCTGTCAGTGTAGTAATCATATCAAAATAGATACTCAAATGATGGAGGTGCTTTCTGCAGCTTCTCTGTTAAATACTTCCTAAAAGGATAATGGATGTAATGTGATGATTCTGTCAGTGTAGTAATCATACCAACATAGGGACTCAAGTGAGGGAGGAGCCTTCTGCAGTTTCTCTCTTAAATACTTCCAATAGGATAATGGATGAAATGTGATGATTCTGTCAGTGTAGTAATCATACCAACATAGATACTCAATTGAGGGAGGAGCTTTCTGCAGCTTTTCTCTTAAATACTTCCAATAGGATAGTGGATGAAATGTGATGATCCTGTCAGTGTAGTAATAATACCAACATGGAGACTCAAATTTCGAGGGAGCTTTCTGCAACTTTTCTCTTAAATACTTCCAATAGGATAATGGATGAAATGCGATGTTTCTGTCAGTGTAGTAATAATACCAACATGGTGACTCAAATGACGAGGGAGCTTTCTGTAGCTTTTCTCTTAAATATGTCCAATAGCATAATGGATGAAATGTGACGAATCTGTCAGTGTGGTAATCATACCAACATGGAGACTCAAATGAGGGAGGAGCTTTCTGCAGCTTCTCTCTTAAATACTTCCAATAGGATAATGGATGAAATGGGATGATTCTCTCAGTGTAGTAATCATATCAACATAGAGACTCAAATGAGGGATGAGCTTCCTGCAGCTTCTCTCTTAAATACTTCCAATAGGGTAATGGATGAAATGCGATGATTCTGTCAGTGTAGTAATCATATCAACATAGAGACTCAAATGAGGGAGGAGCTTTCTGCAGCTTCTCTCTTAAATACTTCCAATAGGATAATGGATGAAATGCGATGATTCTGTCAGTGTAGTAATCATATCAAAATAGATACTCAAATGAGGGAGGAGCTTTCTGCAGCTTCTCTCTTAAATACTTCCAGTAGGATAATGGATGAAATGCGATGATTCTGTCAGTGTAGTAATCATATCAAAATAGATAATCAAATGAGGGAGGTGCTTTCTGCAGCGTCTCTCTTAATTACACTCCTGGAAATGTAAAAAAGAACACATTGACACCGGTGTGTCAGACCCACCATACTTGCTCCGGACACTGCGAGAGGGCTGTACAAGCAATGATCACACGCACGGCACAGCGGACACACCAGGAACCGCGGTGTTGGCCGTCGAATGGCGCTAGCTGCGCAGCATTTGTGCACAGCCGCCGTCAGTGTCAGCCAGTTTGCCGTGGCATACGGAGCTCCATCGCAGTCTTTAACACTGGTAGCATGCCGCGACATCGTGGACGTGAACCGTATGTGCAGTTGACGGACTTTGAGCGAGGGCGTATAGTGGGCATGCGGGAGGCCAGGTGGACATACCGCCGAATTGCTCAACACGTGGGGCGTGAGGTCTCCACAGTACATCGATGTTGTCGCCAGTGGTCGGCGAAAGGTGCACGTGCCCGTCGACCTGTGACCGGACCGCAGTGACGCACGGATGCACGCCAAGACCGTAGGATCCTACGCAGTGCAGTAGGGGACCGCACCGCCACTTCCCAGCAAATTAGGGACACTGTTGCTCCTGGGGTATCGGCGAGGACCATTCGCAACCGTTTCCATGAAGCTGGGCTACGGTCCCGCACACCGTTAGGCCGTCTTCCGCTCATGCCCCAACATCGTGCAGCCCGCCTCCAGTGGTGTCGCGACAGGCATGAATGGAGGGACGAATGGAGACGTGTCGTCTTCAGCGATGAGAGTCGCTTCTGCCTTGGTGCCAATGATGGTCGTATGCGTGTTTGGCGCCGTGCAGGTGAGCGCCACAATCGGGACTGCATACGACCGAGGCACACAGGGCCAACACCCGGCATCATGGTGTGGTGAGCGATCTCCTACACTGGCCGTACACCACTGGTGATCATCGAAGGGACACTGAATAGTGCACGGTACATCCAAACCGTCAACAAACCCATCGTTCTACCATTCCTAGACCGGCAAGGGAACTTGCTGTTCCAACAGGCCAATGCACGTCCGCATGTATCCCGTGCCACCCAACGTGCTCTAGAAGGTGTAAGTCAACTGCCCTGGACAGCAAGATCTCCGGATCTGTCCCCCATTGAGCATGTTTGGGACTGGATGAATTGTCGTCTCACGCGGTCTGCACGTCCAGCACAAACGCTGGTCCAACTGAGGCACCAGGTGGAAATGGCATGGCAAGCCGTTCCACAGGACTACATCCAGCATCTCTACGATCGTCTCCATGGGAGAATAGCAGCCTGCATTGCTGCGAAAGGTGGATATACACTGCACTAGTGCCGACATTATGCATGCTCTGTTGCCTGTGTCTATGTGCCAGTGGTTCTGTCAGTGTGATCATGTGATGTATCTGACCCCAGGAATGTGTCAATAAAGTTTCCCCTTCCTGGGACAATGAATTCACGGTGTTCTTATTTCAATTTCCAGGAGAGTACTTCCAATAGGATAATGGATGAAATGTGATGATTCTGTCAGTGTAGTAATCATACCAACATAGAGACTCAAATGAGGGAGGAGCTTTCTGCAGCTTCTCTCTTACAGACCTCCAATAGGATAAAGGATGAAGTGCGATGATTCTGTCAGTATAGTAATCATATCAAAATAGATACTCAAATGAGGGAGGAGCTTTCTGCAGCTTCTCTCTTAAATACTTCCAATGGGATAATGGATGAAATGTGATGATTCTGTCAGTGTAGTAATCATACCAACATAGAGACTCAAATGAGGGAGGAGCTTTCAGCAGCTTCTCTCTTAAATACTTCCAATAGGATAATGGATGAAATGAGATAATTCTGTCAGTGTAGTAATAATACCAACATGGTGACTCAAATGACGAGGGAGCTTTCTGCAGCTTTTCTCTTAAATACTTCCAATAGGACAATGGATGAAATGTGACGAATCTGTCAGTGTGGTAATCATACCAACATGGAGACTCAAATGAGGGAGGAGCTTTCTGCAGCTTCTCTCTTAAATACTTCCAATAGGATAATGGATGAAATGCGATGATTCTGTTAGTGTAGTAATCATACCAACATAGAGACTCAAATGTGGGAGGAGCTTTCTGCAGCTTTTCTCTTAAATACTTCCAATAGGACAATGGATGAAATGCGAATCATTCTGTCAGTGTAGTAATGATACCAACATAGAGACTCAAATGAGGGAGGAGCTTTCTGCAGCTTCTCTGTTAAATACTTCCAATAGGATAATGGATGAAATGCGATGATTCTGTTAGTGTAGTAATCATACCAACATAGAGACTCAAATGTGGGAGGAGCTTTCTGCAGCTTCTCTCTTAAATACTTCCAATAGGATAATGGATGAAATGCGATAATTTTGTCAGTGTAGTAATCATGTCAAAATAGTTACTCAAATAAGGGAGGAGCTTTCTGCAGCTTCTCTCTTAAATACTTCCAATAGGATAATGGATGAAATGCGATGATTCTGTCAGTGTAGTAATCATACCAACATAGACACTCAAATGAGGGAGGAGCTATCTGCAGCTTCTCTCTTAAATATTTCCAATAGGCTAATGGATGATATGTGATGATTCTGTCAGTGTAATAATCATACCAACATTGAAACTCAAATGTGGGAGGAGCTTTCTGCAGCTTCTCTCTTAAATACTTCCAATAGGATAATGGATGAAATGCGATGACACTGTCAGTGTAGTAATCATATCAAAATAGATACTCAAATGAGGGAGGAGCTTTCTGCAGCTTTTCTCTTAAATATTTCCAATAGGCTAATGGATGATATGTGATGATTCTGTCAGTGTAATAATCATACCAACATAGAAACTCAAATGTGGGAGGAGCTTTCTGCAGCTTCTCTCTTAAATACTTCCGATAGGATAATGGATGAAATGCGATAATTCTGTCAGTGTAGTAATAATACCAACAAGGAGACTCAAATGACGAGGAAGCTTTCTGCAGCTTTTCTCTTAAATACTTCCAATAGGATATTTGACGAAATGTGAAGAATCTGTCAGTGTGGTAATCATACCAACATGGAGACTCAAATGAGGGAGGAGCCTTCTGCAGCTTCTCTCTTAAATACTTCCAATAGGATAATGGATGAAATGCGATAATTCTGTCAGTGTAGTAATCATATCAAAATAGATATCTAACTGAGAGAGAAGCTTTCTGCAGCTTCTCTCTTAAATACTTCCAATAGGATAATGGATGAAATGCGATGATTCAGTCAGTGTAGTAATCATACCAACATAGAGACTCAAATGAGGGAGGAGCTTTCTGCAGCTTCTCTCTTAAATACTTCCAATAGGATAATGGATGAAATGAGATGATTCTGTCAGTGTGGTAATAATACCAACATGGAGTCTCAAATGACGAGGGAGCTTTCTGCAGCTTTTCTCTGAAATACTTCCAATAGGAAAATGGATGAAATGCGATGATTCTGTCAGTGTAGTAGTAATACCAACATGGAGACTCAAATGACGAGGGAGCTGTCTGCAGCTTTTCTCTTAAATACTTCCAATAGGATGATAGATGAAATGTAAAAGAATCTGTCAGTATGGTAATCATACCAACACTGAGACTCAAATGAGGGAGGAGCTTTCTGCAGCTTCTCTCTTAAATACTTCTAATAGGATAATGGATGAAATGTGATGATTCTGTCAGTGTAGTAATCATACCAACATAGAGACTCAAATGAGGGAGGAGCTTTCTGCAGGTTCTCTCTTAAATACTTCCAATGGGCTAATGGATGAAATGTGATGATTCTGTCAGTGCAGTAATCATACCAACATAGAGACTCAATTGAGGGAGGAGCTTTCTGTAGCTCCTCTCTTAAATACTTCCAGTAGGATAATGGATGAAATGCGATGATTCTGTCAGTGTAGTAACAATACCAACATGGAGTCTCAAATGACGAGGGAGCTTTCTGCAGCTTTTCTCTTAAATACTTCCAACAGGATAATGGATACAGTGTGATGAATCTGTCAGTGTAGTAATAATAACAACATGGAGACTCAAATGACGAGGGAGCTGTTTGCAGCTTCTCTCTTAAATACTTCCAATGGGATAATGGATGAAATGTGACGAATCTGTCAGTGTGGTAATCATACCAACATGGAGACTCAAACAAGGGAGGAGCTTTCTGCAGCTAGTCTCTTAAATACTTCCAATAGAATAATGGATGAAATGCGATGATTCTGTCAGTGTAGTAATCATATCAAAATAGATACTCAAATGAGGGAGGAGCTTTCTGCAGCTTCTCTCTTAAATACTTCCAATAGGATAATGGATGAAATGCGATGGTTGTGTCAGTGTAGTAATCATACCAACATAGAGACTCAAATGAGGGAGGAGCTTTCTGCAGCTTCTCTCTTAAATACTTCCAATAGGCTAATGGATGATATGTGATGATTCTGTCAGTGTAGTAATCATACCAACATAGAAACTCAAATGTGGGAGGAGCTTTCTGCAGCTTCTCTCTTAAATACTTCCAATAGGATAAAGGATGAAGTGCGTTAATTCTGTCAGTGTAGTAATCATATCAAAATAGATACCTAACTGAGGGAGGAGCTTTCAGCAGCTTCTCTCCTAAATACTTCCAATTGGATAATGGATGAAATGCGATGATTCTGTCAGTGTAGTAATCATATCAAAATAGATACTCAAATGAGGGAGGAGCTTTCTGCAGCTTTTCTCTTAAATACTTCCAATAGGATAATGGATGAAATCTGACGAATCTGTCAAGGTGGTAATCATACCAACATGGAGACTTAAATGAGGGAGGAGCCATCTGCAGCTTCTCTCTTAAATACTTCCTATAGGATAATGGATGAAATGCGATAATTCGGTCAGTGTAGTAATCATATCAAAATAGATACCTAACTGAGGGAGGAGCTTTCTGCAGCTTCTCTCTTAAATACTTTCAATAGGATAAAGGATGAAGTGCGTTAATTCTGTCAGAGTAGTAATCATATCAAAATAGATACCTAACTGAGGGAGGAGCTTTCTGCAGCTTCTCTCTTAAATACTTCCAAGAGGCTAATGGATGATATGTGATGATTCTGTCAGTGTAGTAATCATTCCATTATAGAGACTCAATTGAGGGAGGAGCCTTCTGCAGTCTCTCTCTTAAATACCTCCAATAGGATAATGGATGTAATGCGATAATTCTGTCAGTGTAGTAATCATATCAAAATAGATACTCAAATGAGCGAGGAGCATTCTGCAGCTTCTCTCTTAAATACTTCCAATAGGATAATGGATGAAATGCGATGATTCTGTCAGTGTACTAATCATACCAACATGGAGACTCAAATGAGGGAGGAGCTTTCTGCAGCTTCTCTCTTAAATACTTCCAATAGGATAATGGATGAAATGCGTTAATTCTGTCAGTGTAGTAATCATATCAAAATAGATACCTAACTGAGGGAGGAGCTTTCAGCAGCTTCTCTCTTAAATACTTCCAATTGGATAATGGATGAAATGCGATGATTCTGTCAGTGTAGTAATCATATCAAAATAGATACTCAAATGAGGGAGGAGCTTTCTGCAGCTTTTCTCTTAAATACTTCCAATAGGATAATGGATGAAATCTGACGAATCTGTCAGTGTGGTAATCATACCAATACGGAGACTTAAATGAGGGAGGAGCCTTCTGCAGCTTCTCCCTTAAATACTTCCTATAGGATAATGGATGAAATGCGATAATTCGGTCAGTGTAGTAATCATATCAAAATAGATACCTAACTGAGGGAGGAGCTTTCTGCAGCTTCTCTCTTAAATACTTTCAATAGGATAAAGGATGAAGTGCGTTAATTCTGTCAGTGTAGTAATCATATCAAAATAGATACCTAACTGAGGCAGGAGCTTTCTGCAGCTTCTCTCTTAAATACTTCCAAGAGGCTAATGGATGATATGTGATGATTCTGTCAGTGTAGTAATCATTCAATTATAGAGACTCAATTGAGGGAGGAGCCTTCTGCAGTCTCTCTCTTAAATACCTCCAATAGGATAATGGATGAAATGCGATAATTCTGTCAGTGTAGAAATCATATCAAAATATATACCTAACTGAGGGAGGAGCTTTCTGCAGCCTCTCTCTTAAATACTTCCAATAGGATAATCGATGAAATGCGATAATTCGGTCAGTGTAGTAATCATATCAAAATAGATACCTAAGGGAGGGAGGAGCTTTCTGCAGCTTCTCTCTTAAATACTTCCAATAGGATAATGGATGAAATGCGATGATTCTGTCAGTGTAGTAATCATACCAACAAAAAGACTCAAATGAGGGAGGAGCTTTCTGCATCTTCTCTCTTAAATACTTCCAATAGGATAATGGATGAAATGTGATGATTCTGTCAGTGTAGTAATCATACCAATATAGATACTCAAATGAGGGAGGGGCTTTCTGCAGATTTTCTCTTAGATACTTCCAATAGGATAATGGATGAAATGCGATGATTCTGTAAGTGTAGTAATAATTCCAACATGGAGACTCAAATGACGAGGGAGCTTTCTGTAGCTTTTTTTTTCAATACTTCCAATAGGATAATGGATGAAATGCGATGATTCTGTCAGTATAGTAATCATATCAAAATAGAGACTAAAATGAGGGAGGAGCTTTCTGCAGCTTCTCTCTTAAATACTTCTAATAGGCTATTGGATGATATGTAATGATTCTGTCAGTGTAGTAATCATACCAACATAGAAACTCAAATATGGGAGGAGCTTTCTGCAGCTTCTCTCTTAAATACTTCCAATAGGATAAAGGATGAAGTGCGTTAATTCTGTCAGTGTGGTAATCATATCAAAATAGATACCTAACTGAGGGAGGAGCTTTCTGCAGCTTCTCTCTTAAATACTTCCAATAGGATAATGGATGAAGTGTGATGATTCTGTCAGTGTAGTAATCATACCAATATAGATACTCAAATGAGGGAGGGGCTTTCTGCAGCTTTTCTCTTAAATACTTGCAATAGGATAATGGATGAAATGCGATGATTCTGTCAGTGTAGTAATCATATCAAAATAGAGACCCAAATGAGGGAGGAGCTTTCTGCAGCTTCTCTCTTAAATACTTTCTATAGGATAATGGATGAAATGTGATGATTCTGTCAGTGTAGTAACCATACCAACATAGATACTCAAATGAGGGAGGAGCTTTCTGCAGCTTCTCTCTTAAATACTTCCAATAGGATAATGGATGAAATGCGATGATTCTGTCAGTATAGTAATCATACCAACATAGAGACTCAAATGTGGCAGGAGCTTTCTGCAGCTTCTCTCTCAATTACTTCCAATAGGATAATGGATGAAATGCGATGATTCTGTCAGTGTAGTAATCATACCAACATAGAGCCTCAAATGAGGGAGGAGCTTTCTGCAGCTTCTCTCTTAAATACTTCCAATAGGATAATGGATGAAATGCGATAATTCTGTCAGTGTAGTAATCATATCAAAATAGATACTCAAATGAGGGAGGAGCTTTCTCCAGCTTCTCTCTTAAATACTTCCAATAGGATAATGGATGAAATGCGATGATTCTGTCAGTGTACTAATCATACCAACATGGAAACTCAAATGAGGGAGGAGCTTTCTGCAGCTTCTCTCTTAAATACATCCAATAGGATAATGGATGAAATGCGATAATTCAGTCAGTGTAGTAATCATATCAAAATAGATACCTAACTGAGGGAGGAGCTTTCTGCAGCTTCTGTCTTAAATACTTCCAATAGGATAATGGATGAAGTGTGATGATTCTGTCAGTGTAGTAATCATACCAATATAGATACTCAAATGAGGGAGGGGCTTTCTGCAGCTTTTCTCTTAAATACTTCCAATAGGATAATAATTGAAATGCGATGATTCTGTCAGTGTAGTAATAATACCAACATGGAGACTCATATGACGAGGGAGCTTTCTGCAGCTTTTCTCTTAAATACTTCCAATAGGATAATGGATGAAATGCGATGATTCTGTCAGTATAGTAATCATACCAACATAGAGACTCAAATGAGGCAGGAGCTTTCTGCAGCTTCTCTCTTAAATACTTCCAATAGGATAATGGATGAAATGCGATGATTCTGTCAGTGTAGTAATCATACCAACATAGAGACTCAAATGAGGGAGGAGCTTTCTGCAGCTTCTCTCTTAAATACTTCCAGTAGGATAATGTATGAAATGCGATGATTCTGTCAGTGTAGTAACAATACCAACATGGAGTCTCAAATGACGAGGGAGCTTTCTGCAGCTTTTCTCTTCAATACTTCCAACAGGATAATGGATGAAATGCGATGATTCTGTCAGTGTAGTAATCATACCAGCATAGAGACTCAAATGAGGGAGGAGCTTTCTGCATCTTCACTCTTAAATACTTCCAATAGGCTATTGGATGATATGTAATGATTCTGTCAGTGTAGAAATCATACAAACATACAAACTCAAATGTGGGTGGAGCTTTCAGCAGCTTCTCTCTTAAATACTTCCAATAGGATAAAGGATGAAGTGCGTTAATTCTGTCAGTGTAGTAATCATATCAAAATAGATACCTAACTGAGGGCGGAGCCTTCTGCAGCTTCTCTCTTAAATACTTCCAATAGGATAATGGATTAAATGTGATGATTCTGTCAGTGTAGTAACCATACCAACATAGATACTCAAATGAGGGAGAAGCTTTCTGCAGCTTCTCTCTTAAATACTTCCAATAGGATAATGGATGAAATGCGATGATTCTGTCAGTATAGTAATCATACCAACATATAGACTCAAATGTGGCAGGAGCTTTCTGCAGCTTCTCTCTTAAATACTTCCAATAGGATAATGGATGAAATGCGATGATTCTGTCAGTGTAGTAATCATACCAACATAGAGACTCAAATGAGGGAGGAGCTTTCTGCAGCTTCTCTCTTAAATACTTCCAATAGGATAATGGATGAAATGCGATAATTCTGTCAGTGTAGTAATCATATCAAAATAGATACTCAAATGAGGGAGGAGCTTTCTGCAGCTTCTCTCTTAAATACTTCCAATAGGAAAATGGATGAAATGCGATGATTCTGTCAGTGTACTAATCATGCCAACATGGAGACTCAAATGAGGGAGGAGCTTTCTGCAGCTTCTCTCTTAAATACATCCAATAGGATAATGGATGAAATGCGATAATTCAGTCAGTGTAGTAATCATATCAAAATAGATACCTAACTGAGGGAGGAGCTTTCTGCAGCTTCTCTCTTAAATACTTCCAATAGGATAATGGATGAAATGTGATGATTCTGTCAGTGTAGTAACCATACCAACATAGATACTCAAATGAGGGAGGAGCTTTCTGCAGCTTCTCTCTTAAATACTTCCAATAGGATAATGGATGAAATGCGATGATTCTGTCAGTGTTGTAATCACACCAACAAAGAGACTCAAATGAGGGAGGAGCTTTCTGCATCTTCTCCCTTAAATACTTCCAATAGGCTATTGGATGATATGTAATGATTCTGTCAGTGTAGTAATCATACCAACATAGAAACTCAAATGTGGGAGGAGCTTTCTGCAGCTTCTCTCTTAAATACTTCCAATAGGATAAAGGATGAAATGTGATGATTCTGTCAGTGTAGTAATCATACCAATATAGATACTCAAATGAGGGAGGGGCTTTCTGTAGCTTTTCTCTTAAATACTTCCAATAGGATAACGGATGAAATGCGATGATTCTGTCAGTGTAGTAATAAAACCAACATGGAGACTCAAATGATGAGGGAGCTTTCTGCAGCTTTTCTCTAAAATACTTCCGATAGGATAATGGATGAAATGCGATGATTCTGTCAGTATAGTAATCATACCAACATAGAGACTCAAATGAGGCAGGAGCTTTCTGCAGCTTCTCTCTTAAATACTTCCAATAGGATTATGGATGAAATGCGATGATTCTGTCAGTGTAGTAATCATACCAACATAGAGACCCAAATGAGGGAGGAGCTTTCTGCAGCTTCTCTCTTAAATACTTGCAGTAGGATAATGTATGAAATGCGATGATTCTGTCAGTGTAGTAACAATACCAACATGGAGTCTCAAATGACGAGGGAGCTTTCTGCAGCTTTTCTCTTAAATACTTCCAACAGGATAATGGATGAAATGCGATGATTCTGTCAGTGTAGTAATCATACCAACATAGAGACTCAAATGAGGGCGGAGCTTTCTGCATCTTCTCTCTTAAATACTTCCAATACGCTATTGGATGATATGTAATGATTCTGTCAGTGTAGTAATCATACCAACATAGAAACTCAAATGTGGGTGGAGCTTTCTGCAGCTTCTCTCTTAAATACTTCCAATAGGATAAAGGATGAAGTGCGTTAATTCTGTCAGTGTAGTAATCATATCAAAATAGATACCTAACTGAGGGAGGAGCTTTCTGCAGCATCTCCCATAAATACTTCCAATAGGATAATGGATGAAATGTGATGATTCTGTCAGTGTAGTAACCATACCAACATAGATACTCAAATGAGGGAGGAGCTTTCTGCAGCTTCTCTCTTAAATACTTCCAATAGGATAATGGATGAAATGCGATGATTCTGTCAGTATAGTAATCATACCAACATAGAGACTTAAATGTGGCAGGAGCTTTCTGCAGCTTCTCTCTTAAATTCTTCCAATAGGATAATGGATGAAAAGCGATGGTTCTGTCAGTGTAGTAATCATACCAACATAGAGACTCAAATGAATGAAAAGCTTTCTGCAGCCTCTCTCTTAAATACTTCCAATGGGCTAATGGATGAAATGTGATGATTCTGTCAGTGTAGTAATCATACCAACATAGAGACTCAAATGGGGGGGGGGGGGGGGAGCTTTCTGCAGCTTTTCTCTTAAATACTTCCAATAGGAT
This sequence comes from Schistocerca americana, assembly GCF_021461395.2. NCBI lineage: Eukaryota > Metazoa > Arthropoda > Insecta > Orthoptera > Acrididae > Schistocerca > Schistocerca americana. The sequence continues at coordinate 52,338,837 of NC_060121.1, read as the reverse complement.
AATGGATGAAATGCGATAATTCTGTCAGTGCAGTAATCATATCAAAGTAGATACTCAAATGAGGGAGGAGCTTTCTGCAGCTTCTCTCTTAAATACTTCCAATAGGATAATGGATGGAATGTGATGATTCTGTCAGTGTAGTAATCATACCAACATAGATACTCAAATGAGGGAGGAGCTTTCTGCAGCTTCTCTTCTAAATAATTCCAATAGGATAATGGATGAAATGTGATGATTCTGTCAGTGTAGTAATCATACCAACATAGAGACTCAAATGAGGGAGGAGCTTTCTGCAGCTTCCCTCTTAAATACTTCCAATAGCATAATGGATGAAATGCGATGATTCTGTCAGTGTAGTAATCATATCAAAATAGATACTCAAATGAGGGAGGAGCTTTCTGCAGCTTCTCTCTTAAATTCTTCCAATAGGATAATGGATGAAATGCGATGATTCTGTCAGTGTAGTAATCATATCAAAATAGAAATTTGGAATACATTTCACATAAATTTTCTCAGCATGTTATAGTCTTACGTGGAGATTTCAATTTACCAGATATAGTCTGGGACACTCAGATGTTTAGGACGGGTGGTAGGGACAGAGCATCGAGTGACCTTGTAATGAGTGCACTATCCGAAAATAACCTCGAGCAATTAAACAGAGAACCGACTCATGGAGATAACATATTGGGCCTACTGATAACAAACAGACCCGAACTTTTCGAATCTGTATGTACAGAACAGGGAATCAGTGATCATAAGGCCGTTGCAGCATCCCTGAATATGGAAGTTAATAACAATATAAAAAAAGGGAGGAAGGTTTAGCTGTTTAGCAAGAGTAATAGAAGGCAGATTTCAGACTACCTAACAGATCAAAACGAAAATTTCTGTTCCGACACTGACAATGTTGAGTGTTTATGGAAAAAGTTCAAGGCAATCGTAAAATGCGTTTTAGACAGGTACGTGCCGAGTAAAACTGTGAGGGACGGGAAAATCCCACTGTGGTACAACAACAAAGTTAGGAAACTACTGCGAAAGCAAAGAGAGCTCCACTCCAAGTTTAAACGCTGCCAAAACCTCTCAGACAAACAGAAGCTAAACGATGTCAAAGTTTGCGTAAGGAGGGCTATGCGTGAAGCGTTCATTGAATTCGAAAGTAAAATTCTATGTACCGACTTGACAGAAAATCCTAGGAAGTTCTGGTCTTACGTTAAATCAGTAAGTGGCTCGAAACAGCATATCCAGACACTACGGGATGATGATGGCATTGAAACAGAGGATGACACGCGTAAAGCTGAAATACTAAACACCTTTTTCCAAAGCTGTTTCACAGAGGAAGACCGCACTGCAGTTCCTTCTCTAAATTCTCGCACAAACGAAAAAATGGCTGACATCGAAATAAGTGTCCAAAGAATAGAGAAGCAACTGGAATCACTCAATAGAGGGAAGTCCACTGGACCTGATGGGATACCAATTCGATTCTACACAGAGCACGCGAAAGAACTTGCCCCCCTTCTAACAGCCGTGTACCGCAAGTCTCTAGAGGAACGGAGGGTTCCAAATGATTGGAAAAGAGCACAGATAGTCCCAGTCTTCAAGAAGGGTCATCGAGCAGATGCGCAAAACTATAGACCTATATCTCTTACGTCGATCTCTTGTAGAATTTTAGAACATGTTTTTTGCTCGCGTATCATGTCATTTCTGGAAACCCAGAATCTACTATGTAGGAATCAACATGGATTCCGGAAACAGCGATCGTGTGAGACCCAACTCGCCTTATTTGTTCATGAGACCCAGAAAATATTAGATACAGGCTCCCAGGTAGATGCTATTTTTCTTGACTTCCGGAAGGCGTTCGATACAGTTCCACACTGTCGCCTGATAAACAAAGTAAGAGCCTACGGAATATCAGACCAGCTGTGTGGCTGGATTGAAGAGTTTTTAGCAAACAGAACACAGCATGTTGTTATCAATGGAGAGACGTCTACAGACATTAAAGTAACCTCTGGCGTGCCACAGGGGAGTGTTATGGGACCATTGCTTTTCACAATATATATAAATGACTTAGTAGATAGTGTCGGAAGTTCCATGCGGCTTTTCGCGGATGATGCTGTAGTGTACAGAGAAGTTGCTGCATTAGAAAATTGTACCGAAATACAGGAAGATCTGCAGCGGATAGGCACTTGGTGCAGGGAGTGGCAACTGACCCTTAACATAGACAAATGTAATGTATTGCGAATATGTAGAAAGAAGGATCCTTTATTGTATGATTATATGATAGCGGAACAAACACTGGTAGCAGTTACTTCTGTAAATTATCTGGGAGTATGCGTACGGAACGATTTGAAGTGGAATGATCATATAAAACTAATTGTTGGTAAGGCGGGTACCAGGTTGAGATTCATTGGGAGAGTGCTTAGAAAATGTAGTCCATCAACAAAGGAGGCGGCTTACAAAACACTCGTTCAACCTATACTTGAGTATTGCTCATCAGTGTGGGATCCGTACCAGATCGGTTTGACGGAGGAGATAGAGAAGATCCAAAGAAGAGCGCCGCGTTTCGTCACAGGGTTATTTGGTAAGCGTGATAGCGTTACGGAGATGTTTAGCAAACTCAAGTGGCAGACTCTGCAAGAGAGGCGCTCTGCATCGCGGTGTAGCTTGCTCGCCAGGTATTGAGAGGGTGCGTTTCTGGATGAGGTATCGAATATATTGCTTCCCCCTACTTATACTTCCCGAGGAGATCACGAATGTAAAATTAGAGAGATTAGAGCGCACACGGAGGCTTTCAGACAGTCGTTCTTCCCGCGAACCATACGCGACTGGAACAGGAAAGGGAGGTAATGACAGTAGCACGTAAAGTGCCCTCCGCCACACACCATTGGGTGGCTTGCGGAGTATCAATGTAGATGTAGATGTAGATACCTAACTGAGGGGGGATCTTTCTGCAGCTTCTCTCTTAAATACTTCCAATAGGATAATGGATGAAATGCGATGTTTCTGTCAGTGTAGTAATCATATCAAAATAGATACTCAAATGAGGGAGGAGTTTTTTTCTGCAGCTACTCTCTTAAATACTTCCAATAGGCTAATGGATGAAATGTGATGATTCTGTCAGTGTAGTAATCATAAAACATAGAGACTCAACTAAGGGGGGAGCTTTCTGCAGCTTCTCTCTTAAATACTTCCAATAGGATAATGGATGAAATGCAATGATTCTTACAGTGTAGTAATCATATCAACATAGAGACTCAAATGAGGGAGGAGCTTTCTGCAGCTCCCCTCTTAAATACCTCCAATAGGATAATGGATGAAATGCGATGATTCTGTCAGTGTAGTAATCATATCAAAATAGATACCTAACTGAGGGAGGACTTTTCTGCAGCTTCTCTCTTAAATACCTCCAATAGGATAATGGATGAAATGTGCAGATTCTGTCAGTGTAGTAATCATACCAACATAGAGACTCAAATGAAGGAGGAGCTTTCTGCAGCTTCTCTCTTAAATTCTTCCAATAGGATAATGTATGAAATGCGATGATTCTGTCAGTGTAGTAATCATACCAACATAGAGACTCAAATGAGGGAGGAGCTTTCTGCAGCTTCTCTCTTAAATACTTCCAATAGGATAATGGACGAAATGTGATGATTCTGTCAGTATAGTAATCATATCAAAATAGATACTCAAATGAGGGAGGAACTCTCTGCAGCTTCTCTCTTAAATACTTCCAATAGGATAATGGATGAAATGCGATGATTCTGTCAGTGTAGTAATCATATCAAAATACATACTCAAATGAGGGAGGAGCTCTCTGCAGCTTCTCTCTTAAATACTTCCAATAGGATAATGAATGAAATGTGATGATTCTGTCAGTGTAGTAATCATATCAACATAGAGACTCAAATGAGGGAGGAGCTTTCTGCAGCTTCTCTCTTAAATACTTCCAAAAGGATAATGGATGAAATGCGATGAATCTGTCAGTGTAGTGATAATGCCAACATGGAGACTCAAATGACGAGGGAGCTTTCTGCAGCTTTTCTCTTAAATACTTCCAATAGGATAATGGATGAAATGCGATGATTCTGTCAGTGTAGTAATCATATCAAAATAGATACTCAAATGAGGGAGGAGCTTTCTGCAGCTTCTCTCTAAACTGCTTCCAATAGGATAATGGATGAAATGTGATAATTCTGTCAGTGTTGTAATCATACCAACATAGAGACTCAAAAGAGGGAGGAGCTTTCTGCAGCTTCTCTCTTAAATACTTCCAATAGGATAATGGATGAAATGAGATGATTCTGTCAGTGTAGTAATCATACCAACATAGTTACTCAAATGCGGGAGGAGCTTTCTGCAGCTTTTCTCTTAAATACTTCCAATAGGATAATGGATGAAATGTGATTGTTCTGTCAGTGTAGTAATAATACCAACATGGAGACTTAAATGACGAGGGAGCTTTCTGCAGCTTTTCTCTTAAATACTTCCAATAGGATAATGAACGAATCACGATGATTCTGTCAGTGTAATAATAATACCAACAAGGAGACTCAAATGACGAGGGAGCTGTCTGCAGCTTCTCTCTTAAATACTTCCAATAGGATAATGTATGAAATGTGAAGAATCTGTCAGTATGGTAATCATACCAACATGGAGACTCAAATGAGGGAGGAGCTTTCTGCTGCTTCTCTCTTAAATACTTCCAATAGGATAATGAATGAAGCGATGATTATGTCAGTGTAGTAATAATGCCAACATGGAGACTCAAGTGACGACGGAGCTTTCTGCAGCTTTTATCTTAAATACTTCCAATAGGATAACTGATGAAATGCAATGATTCTTTCACTGTAGCTATCATATCAAAATATATACTCAAATGAGGGGGAGCTCTCTGCAGCTTCTCTCTTAAATACTTCCAATAGGATAATGGATGAAATGCGATGATTCTGTCAGTGAAGTAATCATATCAAAGTAGATACTCAAATGAGGGAGGAGCTTTCTGCAGCTTCTCTCTTAAATACTTCCAATAGGATAATAGATGAAATGTTATGATTCTGTCAGTGTAGTAATCATACCAACATAGAGACTCAAATGAGGGAGGAGCTTTCTGCAGCTTCTCTCTTAAATACTTCCAATAGGATAATGGATGAAATGTGACGATTCTGTCAGTGTAGTAATCATACCAACATGGAGACTCAAATGATGGGGGAGCTCTCTGCAGCCTTTCTCTTAAATACTTCCAATAGGAAAATGGATGAAATGCGATGATTCTGACAGTGTAGTAATAATACCAACATGGAGACTCAAATGACGATGGAGCTTTCTGCAGCTTTTCTCCTAAATACATCCAATAGAATAAGGGATGAAATGTGACAAATCCGTCAGTGTGGTAATCATACCTACATGGAGACTCAAATGAGGGAGGAGCTTCCTGCAGCTTCTCTCTTAAATACTTCCAATGGGATAATGGATGAAATGTGATGATTCTGTCAGTGTAGTTATCATACAAACATAGAGATTCAAATGAGGGAGGAACTTTCTGCAGCTGCTCTCTTAAATGCTTCCAATAGGATGATGGATGAAATGCGATGATTCTGTCAGTGTAGTATTCATATTAAAATAGATACTCAAATGAGGGGGGAGCTTTCTGCAGCTTCTCTCTTAAATTCTTTCAATAGGATAATGGATGAAATATGATGATTCTGTCAGTGTAGTAAGCATACCAACATAGAGACTCAAGTGAGGGAGGAGCTTTCATCAGCTTCTCTCATAAATACTTCCAATAGGATAATGGATGAAATGTGATGATTCTGTCAGTGTAGTAATCATACCAACATAGATACTCAAATGAGGGAGGAGCTCTCTGCAGCTTTTCTTTTAAATACTTCCAATAGAATAATTGATGGAATGCGATGATTCTGTCAGTGTAGTAATAACACCAACATGGAGACTCAAATGACGAGATTGCTTTCTGCGGCTTTTCCCTTAAATACTTCTAATAGGATAATGGATGAAATGTGATGACTCTGTCAGTGTAGTAATCATACCAACTAAGAGACTCGATTGAGGGAGGAGCTTTCTGCAGCTTCTCTCTTAAATACTTCCAATAGGATAATGGATGAAATGCGATGATTCTGTCAGAGTAGTAATCATATCAAAATAGATACTCAAATGAGGGAGGAGCTTTCTGCAGCTTCTCTCTTCCAATGGGATAATGGATGAAATGCGATGATTCTGTCAGTGTCGTAATAATACCAACATAGAGACTCAAATGAGGGAATAGCTTTCTGCAGCTTCTCTCTTAAATACTTCCAATAGGATAATGGATGAAATGCGATGATTCTGTCAGTGTAGTAATCATACCAACATAGAGACTCAAAAGAGGGAGGAGCTTTCTGCAGCTTCTCTCTTCAATACTTCCAATAGGATAATGGATGAAATGTGATGATTTTGTCAGTGTAGTAATCATACAAACATAGAGGCTCAAATGAGGGAAGAGCTTTCTGCAGCTTCTCTCTTAAATACTTCCAATGGGGTAATGGATGAATTGTGATGATTCTGTCAATGTAGTAATCATACCAACATAGATGCTCAAATGAGGGAGGAGCTTTCTGCAGCTTTTCTCTTAAATACTTCCAATAGGATTATTGATGAAATGCGATGATTCTGTCAGTGTAGTAATAATACCAACATGGAGACTCAAATGACGAGGGAGCTTTCTGCGGCTTTTCTCTTAAATACTTCTAATAGGATAATGGATGAAATGTGATGATTCTGTCAGTGTAGTAATCATACCAACATAGAGACTCAATTGAGGAGGAGCTTTCTGCAGCTTCTCTCTTAAATACTTCCAATAGGATAATGGACGAAATGTGATGATTCTGTCAGTGTAGTAATCGTACCAACATAGAGACTCATATGAGGGAGTAGCTTTCTGCAGCTTCTCTCTTAAATACTTCCATTAGGATAATGGATGAAATGCGATGATTCTATCAGTGTAGCAATCATGTCAAAATAGATACTCAAATGACGAGGGAGCTTTCTGCAGCTTTTCTCTTAAATACTTCCAATAGGATAATGGATGAAATGTGACGAATCTGTCAGTGTGGTAATCATTCCAACATGGAGACTCAAATGAATGAGGAGCTTTCTGCAGCTTCTCTCTTAAATACTTCCAATGGGATAATGGATGAAATGCGTTGATTCTGTCAGTGTAGTAATCATACAAACATAGAGACTCAAAAGAGGGAGGAACTTTCTGCAGCTTCTCTCTTAAATACTTCCAATAGGATCATGGATGAAATGCGATGATTCTGTCAGTGTAGTAATCATATCAAAATAGATACTCAAATGAGGGAGGAGCTTTCTGCAGCTTCTCTCTTAAATACTTCCAATAGGATAATGGATGAAATGCGATTATTCTGTCAGTGTAGTAATCATATCAAAATAGATACTCAAATGAGGGAGGAGCTTTCTGCAGCTTTTCTCTTAAATACTTCCAATAGGATAATGGATGAAATGTGACGAATCTGTCAGTGTGGTAATCATTCCAACATTGAGACTCAAATGAGGGAGGAGCTTTCTGCAGCTTGTCTCTTAAATACTTCCAATAGGATAATGGATGAAATGTGATGATTGTGTCAGTGTAGTAATCATTCAAACATAGAGGCTCAAATGAGGGAAGAGCTTTCTGCAGCTTCTCTCTTAAATACTTCCAATGGGATAATGGATGATATGTGATGATTCTGTCAGTGTAGTAATCATACCAACATAGATGCTCAAATGAAGGAGGAGCTTTCTGCAGCTTTTCTCTTAAATACTTCCAATAGGATAATTGATGAAATGCGATGATTCTGTCAGTGTAGTAATAATACCAACATGGAGACTCAAATGACGAGGGAGCTTTCTGCGGCTTTTCTCTTAAATACTTCTAATAGGATAATGGATGAAATGTGATGATTCTGTCAGTGTAGTAATCATACCAACATAGAGACTCAAATGAGGGAGGAGCTTTCTGCAGCTTCTCTCTAAAATACTTCCAATAGGATAATGGATGAAATGCGATGATTCTGTCAGTGTAGTAATCATATCCAAATAGATACTCAAATGAGGGAGGAGCTTTCTGCAGCTTCTCTCTTAAATACTTCCAATAGGATAATGGATGAAATGCCATGATTCTGTCAGTGTAGTAATCATATCAAAATAGATACTCAAATGAGGGAGGAGCTTTCTGCAGCTTCTCTCTAAACTGCTTCCAATAGGATAATGGATGAAATGTGATAATTCTGTCAGTGTTGTAATCATACCAACATAGAGACTCAAAAGAGGGAGGAGCTTTCTGCAGCTTCTCTCTTAAATACTTCCAATAGGATAATGGATGAAATGAGATGATTCTGTCAGTGTAGTAATCATACCAACATAGTTACTCAAATGCGGGAGGAGCTTTCTGCAGCTTTTCTCTTAAATACTTCCAATAGGATAATGGATGAAATGCGATTGTTCTGTCAGTGTAGTAATAATACCAACATGGAGACGTAAATGACGAGGGAGCTTTCTGCAGCTTTTCTCTTAATTACTTCCAATAGGATAATGAACGAATCACGATGATTCTGCCAGTGTAATAATAATACCAACAAGGAGACTCAAATGACAAGGGAGCTGTCTGCAGCTACTCTCTTAAATACTTCCAATAGGATAATGGATGAAATGTGAAGAATCTGTCAGTATGGTAATCATACAAACATGGAGACTCAAATGAGGGAGGAGCTTTCTTCAGCTTCTCACTTAAATACTTCCAATAGGATAATGAATGAAGCGATGATTATGTCAGTGTAGTAATAATGCCAACATGGAGACTCAAATGACGACGGAGCTTTCTGCAGCTTTTATCTTAAATACTTCCAATAGGATAACTGATGAAATGCAATGATTCTTTCACTGTAGCTATCATATCAAAATATATACCCAAATGAGGGGGAGCTCTCTGCAGCTTCTCTCTTAAATACATCAGATAGAATAAGGGATGAAATGTGACAAATCCGTCAGTGTGGTAATCATACCTACATGGAGACTCAAATGAGGGAGGAGCTTCCTGCAGCTTCTCTCTTAAATACTTCCAATGGGATAATAGATGAAATGTTATGATTCTGTCAGTGTAGTAATCATACCAACATAGAGACTCAAATGAGGGAGGAGCTTTCTGCAGCTTCTCTCTTACATACTTCCAATAGGATAATAGATGAAATGTGACGATTCTGTCAGTGTAGTAATCATACCAACATGGAGACTCAAATGATGGGGGAGCTCTCTGCAGCCTTTCTCTTAAATACTTCCAATAGGAAAATGGATGAAATGCGATGATTCTGACAGTGTAGTAATAATACCAACATGGAGACTCAAATGACGATGGAGCTTTCTGCAGCTTTTCTCTTAAATACATCCAATAGAATAATGGATGAAATGTGACAAATCTGTCAGTGTCGTAATCATACCTACATGGAGACTCAAATGAGGGAGGAGCTTCCTGCAGCTTCTCTCTTAAATACTTCCAATGGGATAATGGATGAAATGTGATGAATCTGTCAGTGTAGTAATCATACAAACATAGAGACTCAAATGAGGGAGGAACTTTCTGCCGCTGCTCTCTTAAATGCTTCCAATAGGATGATGGATGAAATGTGATGATTCTGTCAGTGTAGTAATCATATTAAAATAGATACTCAAATGAGGGGGGAGCTTTCTGCAGCTTCTCTCTTAAATTCTTTCAATAGGATAATGGATGAAATGTGATGATTCTGTCAGTGTAGTAATCATACCAACATAGATACTCAAATGAGGGAGGAGCTCTCTGCAGCTTTTCTTTTAAATACTTCCAATAGAATAATTGATGGAATGCGATGATTCTGTCAGTGTAGTAATAGTACCAACATGGAGACTCAAATGACGAGATTGCTTTCTGCGGCTTTTCCCTTAAATACTTCTAATAGGATAATGGATGAAATGTGATGACTCTGTCAGTGTAGTAATCATACCAACTAAGAGACTCGATTGAGGGAGGAGCTTTCTGCAGCTTCTCTCTTGAATACTTCCAATAGGATAATGGATGAAATGCGATGATTCTGTCAGAGTAGTAATCATATCAAAATAGATACTCAAATGAGGGAGGAGCTTTCTGCAGCTTCTCTCTTAGATACTTCCAATGGGATAATGGATGAAATGCAATGATTCTGTCAGTGTCGTAATCATACCAACATAGAGACTCAAATGAGGGAATAGCTTTCTGCAGCTTCTCTCTTAAATACTTCCAATAGGATAATGGATGAAATGCGATGATTCTGTCAGTGTAGTAATCTTACCAACATAGAGACTCAAAAGAGGGAGGAGCTTTCTGCAGCTTCTCTCTTCAATACTTCCAATAGGATAATGGATGAAATGTGATGATTTTGTCAGTGTAGTAATCATACAAACATAGAGGCTCAAATGAGGGAAGAGCTTTCTGCAGCTTCTCTCTTAAATACTTCCAATGGGGTAATGGATGAAATGTGATGATTCTGTCAATGTAGTAATCATACCAACATAGATGCTCAAATGAGGGAGGAGCTTTCTGCAGCTTTTCTCTTAAATACTTCCAATAGGATTATTGATGAAATGCGATGATTCTGTCAGTGTAGTAATTATACCAACATGGAGACTCAAATGACGAGGGAGCTTTCTGCGGCTTTTCTCTTAAATACTTCTAATAGGATAATGGATGAAATGTGATGATTCTGTCAGTGTAGTAATCATACCAACATAGAGACTCAATTGAGGAGGAGCTTTCTGCAGCTTCTCTCTTAAATACTTCCAATAGGATAATGGACGAAATGTGATGATTCTGTCAGTGTAGTAATCGTACCAACATAGAGACTCATATGAGGGAGTAGCTTTCTGCAGCTTCTCTCTTAAATACTTCCATTAGGATAATGGATGAAATGCGATGATTCTGTCAGTGTAGCAATCATGTCAAAATACATACTCAAATGACGAGGGAGCTTTCTGCAACTTTTCTCTTAAATACTTCCAATAGGATAATGGATGAAATGTGACGAATCTGTTGGTGTGGTAATCATACCAACATGGAGACTCAAATGAGGGAAGAGCTTTCTGCAGCTTCTCTCTTAAATACTTCCAATAGGATAATCCATGAAATGCGATGATTCTGTCAGTGTATTAATCATACCAACTTAGAGACCCAAATGACTGAGGAGCTTTCTGCAGCTTCTCTCTTAAATACTTCCAATAGGATTATGGATGAAATGCGATGTATCTGTCAGTGTAGTAATCATACCAACAAAGAGACTCAAATGAGGGAGGAGCTTTCTGCAGATTCTCTCTTGAATACTTCAAATAGGATAATGGATGAAATGCGATGATTCTGTCAGTGTAGTAATCATATCTAAATAGATACTCAAATGAGGGAGGAGCTTTCTGCAGCTTCTCTCTTAAATACTTCCAAAAGGATTATGGATGAAATGCGATGATTCTGTCAGTGTAGTAATCATATCAAAATAGATACTCAAATGAGGGAGGAGCTTTCAACAGCTTCTCTCATAAATACTTCCAATAGGATAATGGATGAAATGTGATGATTCTGTCAGTGTAGTAATCATACCAATATAGAGACTCAAATGAGGGAGGAGCTTTCTGCAGCTTCTCTCTTAAATACTTCCATTAGGATAATGGATGAAATGCGATGATTCTGTCAGTGTAGTAATCATGTCAAAATAGATACTCAAATGAGGGAGGAGCTTTCTGCAGCTTTTCTCTTAAATACTTAAAATAGGATAATGGACAAAATGCGATGATTCTGTCTGTGTAGTAATAATACCAACATGGAGACTCAAATGACGAGGGAGCTCTCTGCAGCTTTTCTCATAAATACCACCAATAGGGTAATGGATGAAATGTGATAATTCTGTCAGTGTAGTAATAATACCAACATGGAGACTCAAATGACGATGGAGCTTTCTGCAGCTTTTCTCTTAAATACTTCCAATAGGATAATGGATGAAATGTGACGAATCTGTCAGTGTGGTAATCATTCCAACATGGAGACTCAAATGAGGGAGGAACTTTCTGCAGCTTCTCTCTTAAATACTTCCAATAGGATAATGGATGAAATGCGATAATTCTGTCAGTGTAGTAATAATACCAACATGGAGACTCAAATGACGATGGAGCTTTCTGCAGCTTTTCTCTTAAATACGTCCAATAGGATAATTTATGAAATGCGATGATTCTGTCAGTGTAGTAATAATACCAACATGGAGACTCAAATGACGAGGGAGCTTTCTGCGGCTTTTCTCTTAAATACTTCTAATAGGATAATGGATGAAATGTGATGATTCTGTCAGTGTAGTAATCATACCAACATAGAGACTCAAATGAGGGAGGAGCTTTCTGCAGCTTCTCTCTAAAATACTTCCAATAGGATAATGGATGAAATGCGATGATTCTGTCAGTGTAGTAATCATATCCAAATAGATACTCAAATGAGGGAGGAGCTTTCTGCAGCTTCTCTCTTAAATACTTCCAATAGGATAATGGATGAAATGCCATGATTCTGTCAGTGTAGTAATCATATCAAAATAGATACTCAAATGAGGGAGGAGCTTTCTGCAGCTTCTCTCTAAACTGCTTCCAATAGGATAATGGATGAAATGAGATGATTCTGTCAGTGTAGTAATCATACCAACATAGTTACTCAAATGCGGGAGGAGCTTTCTGCAGCTTTTCTCTTAAATACTTCCAATAGGACAATGGATGAAATGCGATTGTTCTGTCAGTGTAGTAATAATACCAACATGGAGACTTAAATGACGAGGGAGCTTTCTGCAGCTTTTCTCTTAAATACTTCCAATAGGATAATGAACGAATCACGATGATTCTGTCAGTGTAATAATAATACCAACAAGGAGACTCAAATGACAAGGGAGCTGTCTGCAGCTTCTCTCTTAAATACTTCCAATAGGATAATGGATGAAATGTGAAGAATCTGTCAGTATGGTAATCATACCAACATGGAGACTCAAATTAGGGAGGAGCTTTCTGCAGCTTCTCTCTTAAATACTTCCAGTAGGATAATGAATGAAGCGATGATTATGTCAGTGTAGTAATAATGCCAACATGGAGACTCAAATGACGACGGAGCTTTCTGCAGCTTTTATCTTAAATACTTCCAATAGGATAACTGATGAAATGCAATGATTCTTTCACTGTAGCTATCATATCAAAATATATACCCAAATGAGGGGGAGCTCTCTGCAGCTTCTCTCTTAAATACTTCCAATAGGATAATGGATGAAATGCGATGATTCTGTCAGTGTAGTAATCATATCAAAATAGATACTCAAATGAGGGAGGAGCTTTCTGCAGCTTCTCCCTTAAATACTTCCAATAGGATAATAGATGAAATGTTATGATTCTGTCAGTGTAGTAATCATACCAACATAGAGACTCAAATGAGGGAGGAGCTTTCTGCAGCTTCTCTCTTACATACTTCCAATAGGATAATGGATGAAATGTGACGATTCTGTCAGTGTAGTAATCATACCAACATGGAGACTCAAATGATGGGGGAGCTCTCTGCAGCCTTTCTCTTAAATACTTCCAATAGGAAAATGGATGAAATGCGATGATTCTGACAGTGTAGTAATAATACCAACATGGAGACTCAAATGACGATGGAGCTTTCTGCAGCTTTTCTCTTAAATACATCCAATAGAATAATGGATGAAATGTGACGAATCTGTCAGTGTGGTAATCATACCTACATGGAGACTCAAATGAGGGAGGAGCTTCCTGCAGCTTCTCTCTTAAATACTTCCAATGGGATAATGGATGAAATGTGATGATTCTGTCAGTGTAGTAATCATACAAACATAGAGACTCAAATGAGGGAGGAACTTTCTGCAGCTGCTCTCTTAAATGCTTCCAATAGGCTGATGGATGAAATGCGATGATTCTGTCAGTGTAGTAATCATATTAAAATAGATACTCAAATGAGGGGGGAGCTTTCTGCAGCTTCTCTCTTAAATTCTTTCAATAGGATAATGGATGAAATATGATGATTCTGTCAGTGTAGTAAGCATACCAACATAGGGACTAAAGTGAGGGAGGAGCTTTCATCAGCTTCTCTCATAAATACTTCCAATAGGATAATGGATGAAATGTGATGATTCTGTCAGTGTAGTAATCATACCAACATAGATACTCAAATGAGGGAGGAGCTCTCTGCAGCTTTTCTTTTAAATACTTCCAATAGAATAATTGATGGAATGCGATGATACTGTCAGTTTAGTAATAGTACCTACATGGAGACTCAAATGACGAGATTGCTTTCTGCGGCTTTTCCCTTAAATACTTCTAATAGGATAATGGATGAAATGTGATGACTCTGTCAGTGTAGTAATCATACCAACTAAGAGACTCAAATGAGGGAGGAGCTTTCTGCAGATTCTCTCTTGAATACTTAAAATAGGATAATGGATGAAATGCGATGATTCTGTCAGTGTAGTAATCATATCTAAATAGATACTCAAATGAGGGAGGAGCTTTCTGCAGCTTCTCTCTTAAATACTTCCAAAAGGATTATGGATGAAATGCGATGATTCTGTCAGTGTAGTAATCATATCAAAATAGATACTCAAATGAGGGAGGAGCTTTCAACAGCTTCTCTCATAAATACTTCCAATAGGATAATGGATGAAATGTGATGATTCTGTCAGTGTAGTAATCATACCAATATAGAGACTCAAATGAGGGAGGAGCTTTCTGCAGCTTTTCTCTTAAATACTTAAAATAGGATAATGGACAAAATGCGATGATTCTGTCTGTGTAGTAATAATACCAACGTGGAGACTCAAATGACGAGGGAGCTCTCTGCAGCTTTTCTCTTAAATACCACCAATAGGGTAATGGATGAAATGCGATAATTCTGTCAGTGTAGTAATAATACCAACATGGAGACTCAAATGGCGATGGAGCTTTCTGCAGCTTTTCTCTTAAATACTTCCAATAGGATAATGGATGAAATGTGACGAATCTGTCAGTGTGGTAATCATTCCAACATGGAGACTCAAATGAGGGAGGAGCTTTCTGCAGCTTCTCTCTTAAATACTTCCAATGGGATAATGGATGAAATGCGTTGATTCTGTCAGTGTACTAATCATACCAACATAGAGACTCAAAAGAGGGAGGAACTTTCTGCAGCTTCTCTCTTAAATACTTCCAATAGGATCATGGATGAAATGCGATGATTCTGTCAGTGTAGTTATCATATCAAAATAGATACTCAAATGTGGGAGAAGCTTTCTGCAGCTTCTCTCTTAAATACTTCCAATAGGATAATGGATGAAATGCGATTATTCTGTCAGTGTAGTAATCATATCAAAATAGATACTCAAATGAGTGAGGAGCTTTCTGCAGCTTGTCTCTTAAATATTTCCAATAGGATAATGGATGAAATGTGATGATTGTGTCAGTGTAGTAATCATTCAAACATAGAGGCTCAAATGAGGGAAGAGCTTTCTGCAGCTTCTCTCTTAAATACTTCCAATGGGATAATGGATGATATGTGATGATTCTGTCAGTGTAGTAATCATACCAACATAGATGCTCAAATGAGGGAGGGGCTTTCTGCAGCTTTTCTCTTAAATACTTCCAATAGGATAATTGATGAAATGCGATGATTCTGTCAGTGTAGTAATAATACCAACATGGAGACTCAAATGACGAGGGAGCTTTCTGCGGCTTTTCTCTTAAATACTTCTAATAGGATAATGGATGAAATGTGATGATTCTGTCAGTGTAGTAATCATACCAACATAGAGACTCAAATGAGGGAGGAGCTTTCTGCAGCTTCTCTCTAAAATACTTCCAATAGGATAATGGATGAAATGCGATGATTCTGTCAGTGTAGTAATCATATCCAAATAGATACTCAAATGAGGGAGGAGCTTTCTGCAGCTTCTCTCCTAAATACTTCCAATAGGATAATGGATGAAATGCGATGATTCTGTCACTGTAGTAAACATATCAAAATAGATAACTAACTGAGGGAGGAGCTTTCTGCAGCGTCTCTCTTAAATACTTCCTATGGGATAATGGATGAAATGCGATGGTTCTGTCAGTGTAGTAATCATATCAAAATAGATGCTCAAATGAGGGAGGAGCTTTCTGCAGCTTCTCTCTTAAATACTTCCAATAGGATAATGGATGTAATGTGATGATTCTGTCAGTGTAGTAATCATACCAACATAGAGACTCAAATGAGGTAGGATCTATCTGCAGCTTCTCTCTAAAATACTTCCAATAGGATAATGGAAAAAATGTGATGATTCTGTCAGTGTAGTAATCATACCAACATAGAGACTCAAATGAGGGAGGAGCTTTCTGCAGTGTCTCTCTTAAATACTTCCAGTAGGATAATGGATGAAATGCGAAGATTCTGTCAGTGTAGTAATCATACCAGCATAGAGACTCAAATGAGAGAGGAGCTTTCTGCAGCTTCTCTCGTAAATACTTCCAATAGGATAATGTATGAAATGCGATGATTCTGTCAGTGTAGTAATCATACCAACATAGAAACTCAAATGAGGCAGGAGCTTTCTGCAGCTTCTCTCTTAAATACTTCCAATATGATAATGGATGAAATGCGATGATTCTGTCAGTGTAGTAATCATACCAACATAGAGACTCAAATGAGGGAGAAGCATTTTGCAGCTTCTCTCTCAAATACTTCCAATAGGATAATGGATGAAATGCGATGATTCTGTCAGTGTAGTAATCATACCAACATAGAGACTCAAATGAGGGAGGAGCTTTCTGCAGCTTCTCTCTTAAATACTTCCAATAGCATAATGGATGAAATGCGATGATTCTGTCAGTGTAGTAATCATATCAAAGTAGATACTCAAATGAGGGGGGAGCTTTCTGCAGCTTCTCTCTTAAATACTTTAAAAGGGATAATGGATGAAATGTGATGATCCTGTCAGTGTAGTAGTCACACCTACATAGAGACTCAAATGAGGGGGGGAGCTTTCTGCAGCTTCTCTCTTAAATACCTCCAATAGGATAATGGATGAAATGCGAAGATTCTGTCAGTGTAGTAATCATACCAGCATAGAGACTCAAATGAGGGAGGAGCTTTCTGCAGCTTCTCTCTTAAATACTTCCAATAGGCTAATGGATGATATGTGATGATTGTGTAAGTGTAGTAATCATACCAACATAGAGACTCAAATGAGGGAGGAGCTTTCTTCAGCTTCTCTCTTAAATACTTCAAATAGGCTAATGGATGAAATGCGATAATTCTGTCAGTGTAGTAATCATACCAACATAGAGACTCAAATGAGGGGGGAGCTTTCTGCAGCTTCTCTCTTAAATACTTCCAATAGGATAATGGATGAAATGCGATGATTTTTTCAGTGTAGTAATCATACCAACATAGAGACTGAAATGAGGGAGGAGATTTCTGCAGGTTCTCTCTTAGATACTTCCAATAGCATAATGGATGAAATTCGATAATTGTGTCAGTGTAGTAATCATTTTAAAATAGATACCTAACTGGGGGGGGGGGGAGCTTTCTGCAGTTTCTCTCTTAAATATTTCCAATAGGGTAATGGATGAAATGCGATGATTCTGTCAGTGTAGTAATCATATCAAAATAGATACTCAAATGAGGGAGGAGCTTTCTGCAGCTTCTCTCTTAAATACTTCCAGTAGGATAATGGATGAAATGCGAAGATTCTGTCATTGTAGTAATCATACCAGCATAGAGACTCAAATGAGGGAGGAGCTTTCTGCAGCTTCTCTCGTAAATACTTCCAATTGGATAATGGATGAAATGTGATGATTCTGTCAGTGTAGTAATCATACCAACATAGAGACGCAAATGAGGGAGGAGCATCCTGCAGCTTCTCTCTTAAATACTTCCAATAGGCTAATGGATGATATGTGATGATTCTGTCAGTGTAGTAATCATACGAACATAGAGACTCAAATGAGGCAGGAGCTTTCTGCAGCTTCTCTCTTAAATACTTCCAATATGATAATGGATGAAATGCGATGATTCTGTCAGTGCAGTAATCATACCAACATAGAGACTCAAATGAGGGAGAAGCAATCTGCAGCTTCTCTCTTAAATACTTCCAATAGGATAATGGATGAAATGCGATGATTCTGTCAGTGTAGCAATCATACCAACATAGAGACTCAAATGAGGGAGGAGCTTTCTGCAGCTTCTCTCTTAAATACTTCCAATAGGATAATGGATGAAATGCGATGATTCTGTCAGTGTAGTAATCATATCAAAGTAGATACTCAAATGAGGGGGGAGCTTTCTGCAGCTTCTCTCTTAAATACTTTAAATGGGATAATGGATTAAATGTGATGATCCTGTCAGTGTAGTAGTCATACCTACATAGAGACTCAAATGAGGGGGGGAGCATTCTGCAGCTTCTCTCTTAAATACTTCCAATAGGATAATGGATGAAATGCGGTGATTCTGTCAGTGTAGTAATCATGCCAACATAGAGACTCAAATGAGGGAGGAGCTTTCTGCAGCTTCTCTCTTAAATACTTCTAGTAGGATAATGGATGAAATACGATGATTCTGTCAGTGTAGTAATCATATCAAAGTAGATACTCAAATGAGGGAGGAGCTTTCTGCAGCTTCTCTCTTAAATACTTCCAATAGGATAATGGATGGAATGTGATGATTCTGTCAGTGTAGTAATCATACCAACATAGAGACTCAAATGAGGGAGGAGCTTTCTGCAGCTTCTCTCTTAAATACTTCCAATAGGCTAATGGATGATATGTGATGATTCTGTCAGTGTAGTAATCATACCAACATAGAGACTCAAATGAGGGAGGAGCTTTCTTCAGCTTGTCTCTTAAATACTTCAAATATTCTAATGGATGAAATGCGATAATTCTGTCAGTGTAGTAATCATACCAACATAGAGACTCAAATGAGGGGGGAGCTTTCTGCAGCTTCTCTCTTAAATACTTCCAATAGGATAATGGATGAAATGCGATGATTTTGTCAGTGTAGTAATCATACCAACATAGAGACTGAAATGAGGGAGGAGCTCTCTTCACCATCTCTCTTAAATACTTCCAATAGGATAATGGGCGAAATGTGATGATTCTGTCAGTGTAGTAATCATACCAACATAGAGACTCAAATGAGGGAGGAGCTTTCTTCAGCTTCTCTCTTAAATACTTCCAATAGGATAATGGATGAAATGTGATGATTCTGTCAGTGTAGTAATCATACCAACAAAGAGGCTCAAATGAGGGGGGAGTTTTCTGCAGCTTCTCTCTTAAATACTTCCAATAGAATAATGGATGAAATGCGATGATTCTGTCAGTGTAGTAATCATACCAGCATAGAGACTCAAATGAGGGAGGAGCTTTCTGCAGCTTCTCTCGTAAATACGTCCAATTGGATAATGGATGAAATGTGATGATTCTGTCAGTGTAGTAATCATACCAACATGGAGACGCAAATGAGGGAGGAGCATCCTGCAGCTTCTCTCTTAAATACTTCCAATAGGCTAATGGATGATATGTGATGATTCTGTCAGTGTAGTAATCATACGAACATAGAGACTCAAATGAGGCAGGAGCTTTCTGCAGCTTCTCTCTTAAATACTTCCAATATGATAATGGATGAAATGCGATGATTCTGTCAGTGCAGTAATCATACCAACATAGAGACTCAAATGAGGGAGAAGCAATCTGCAGCTTCTCTCTTAAATACTTCCAATAGGATAATGGATGAAATGCGATGATTCTGTCAGTGTAGCAATCATACCAACATAGAGACTCAAATGAGGGAGGAGCTTTCTGCAGCTTCTCTCTTAAATACTTCCAATAGGATAATGGATGAAATGCGATGATTCTGTCAGTGTAGTAATCATATCAAAGTAGATACTCAAATGAGGGGGGAGCTTTCTGCAGCTTCTCTCTTAAATACTTTAAATGGGATAATGGATTAAATGTGATGATCCTGTCAGTGTAGTAGTCATACCTACATAGAGACTCAAATGAGGGGGGGAGCATTCTGCAGCTTCTCTCTTAAATACTTCCAATAGGATAATGGATGAAATGCGGTGATTCTGTCAGTGTAGTAATCATGCCAACATAGAGACTCAAATGAGGGAGGAGCTTTCTGCAGCTTCTCTCTTAAATACTTCTAATAGGATAATGGATGAAATACGATGATTCTGTCAGTGTAGTAATCATATCAAAGTAGATACTCAAATGAGGGAGGAGCTTTCTGCAGCTTCTCTCTTAAATACTTCCAATAGGATAATGGATGGAATGTGATGATTCTGTCAGTGTAGTAATCATACCAACATAGAGACTCAAATGAGGGAGGAGCTTTCTGCAGCTTCTCTCTTAAATACTTCCAATAGGCTAATGGATGATATGTGATGATTCTGTCAGTGTAGTAATCATACCAACATAGAGACTCAAATGAGGGAGGAGCTTTCTTCAGCTTGTCTCTTAAATACTTCAAATATTCTAATGGATGAAATGCGATAATTCTGTCAGTGTAGTAATCATACCAACATAGAGACTCAAATGAGGGGGGAGCTTTCTGCAGCTTCTCTCTTAAATACTTCCAATAGGATAATGGATGAAATGCGATGATTTTGTCAGTGTAGTAATCATACCAACATAGAGACTGAAATGAGGGAGGAGCTCTCTTCAGCTTCTCTCTTAAATACTTCCAATAGGATAATGGGCGAAATGTGATGATTCTGTCAGTGTAGTAATCATACCAACATAGAGACTCAAATGAGGGAGGAGCTTTCTTCAGCTTCTCTCTTAAATACTTCCAATAGGATAATGGATGAAATGTGATGATTCTGTCAGTGTAGTAATCATACCAACAAAGAGGCTCAAATGAGGGGGGAGTTTTCTGCAGCTTCTCTCTTAAATACTTCCAATAGAATAATGGATGAAATGCGATGATTCTGTCAGTGTAGTAATCATACCAACATAGTGACTCAAATGAGGGAGGAGCTTTCTGCAGCTTCTCTCTTAAATACTTCCAATAGGATAATGGATGAAATGTGATGATTCTGTCAGTGTAGTAATCATACCAAGATAGAGACTCAAATGAGGGAGGAGCTTTCAGCAGCTTCTCTCTTAAATACTTCCAATAGGCTAATGGATGAAATGTGATGATTCTGTCAGTGTTGTAATCATACCAACATAGAGACTCAAATGAGGGATTAGCTTTCAGCAGCTTCTCTCTTAAATACTTCCAATAGGATAATCGATGAAATGCGATGATTCTGTCAGTGTAGTAATCATATCAAAATAGATACTCAAATGAGGGAGGAGCTTTCTGCAGCTTCTCTTTTAAGTAATTCCTATAGGATAATGGATGAAATGTGATGATTCTGTCATGATAGTAGTCATGCCTACATAGAGACTCAAATGAGGGGGGAGCTTTCTGCAGCATCTCTCTTAAATACTTCCAATAGGATAATGGATGAAATGTGATGATTCTGTCAGTGTAGTAATCATACCAACATAGAGACTCAAATGAGGGAGGAGCTTTCTGCAGCTTCTCTCTTAAATACTTCCAATAGGATTATGGATGAAATGTGATGATTCTGTCAGTGTGGTAATCATGCCAACATAGAGACTCAAGTGTGGGAGGAGCGTTCAGCAGCTTCTCTCTTAAATACTTCCAAAAGGATAATGGATGAAATGCGATGATTCTGTCAGTGTAGTAATCATACCAACATAGAGACTCAAATGAGGGGGGAGCTTTCTGCAGCTTCTCTCTTAAATACTTCCAATAGCATAATGGATGAAATGCGATGATTCTGTCAGTGTAGTAATCATATCAAAATAGATACTCGAATGAGGGAGGTGCTTTCTGCGGCTTCCCTCTTAAATACTTCCAATAGGATAATGGATGAAATGTGATGATTCTGTCAGTGTAGTAGCCATACCAACATAGAGACTCAAATGAGGGAGGAGCATTCTGCAGCTTCTCTCTTAAGTACTTCCAATAGGATAATGGATGAAATGTGATGATTCTGTCGGTGTAGTAATCATACCAATATAGAGACTCAAATGAGGGAGCAGCATTCTGCAGCTTCCCTCTTAAATACTTCCAATAGGATAATGGATGAAATGCTATGATTCTGTCAGTGTAGTAATCATACCAACATAGAGACTCAAATGAGGGGGGAGCTTTCAGCAGCTTCTCTCTTAAATACTTCCAATAGGATAATGGATAAAATGCGATTATTTTGATATGATTACTACACTGACAAAATCATCACATTTTATCCATTATCCTACTGGAAATATTTAAGAGAGAAGCTGCTGAAAGCTCCCCCCTCATTTGAGTCTCTATGTTGGTATGATTACTACACTGACAGAATCATAGCATTTCATCCATTATCCTATTGGAAGTATTTAAGAGAGAAGCTGCAGAATGCTGCTCCCTCATTTGAGTCTCTTAGTTGGTATGATTACTACACTGACAGAATCATCACATTTCATCCATTATCCTATTGGAAGTATTTAAGAGAGAAGCCGCAGAAAGCTCCTCCCTCATTCGAGTCTCTATGTTGGTATGGTTACTACACTGACAGAATCATCACATTTCATCCATTATCCTATTGGAAGTATTTAAGAGAGAAGCCGCAGAAAGCTCCTCCCTCATTTGAGTATCTATTTTGATATGATTACTACACTGACAAAATCGATACTCAAATGAGGGAGGAACTTTCTGCAGCTTCTCTCTTAAATACTTCCAATAGGATAATGGATGAAATGTAATGATTCTGTCAGTGTAGTAATCATACCAACATAGAGACTCAAATTAGGGAGGAGCTTTCTGCAGCTTCTCTCTTAAATACTTCCAATAGGCTAATGGATGATATGTGATGATTCTGTCAGTGTAGTAATCATACCAACATAGAGACTCAAATGTGGGAGGAGCTTTCTGCAGCTTCTCTCTTCAATACTTCCAATAGCATAATGGATGAAATGCGATAATTGTGTCAGTGTAGTACTCATTTTAAAATAGATACCTAACTGAGGGGGGAGCTTTCTGCAGTTTCTCTCTTAAATATTTCCAATGGGATAATGGATGAAATGCGATGATTCTGTCAGTGTAGTAATCATATCAAAATAGATACTCAAATGAGGGAGGAGCTTTCTGCAGCTTCTCTCTTAAATACTCATAATTGGATAATGGATGAAATGCGATGATTCTGTCAGTGTAGTAATCATACACTCTTACAGACTCAAATGAGGGAGGAGCTTTCTGCAGTTTCTCCCTTAAATACTTCCAAAAGGAAAATGGATGAAATGCGATGATTCTGTCAGTGTAGTAATCATATCAAAATATATACTCAAATGAGGGAGGAGCTTTCTGCAGCTTCTCTCTTAAATATTTCCAGTAGGATAATGGATGAAATGCGAAGATTCTGTCAGTGTGGTAATCATACCAGCATAGAGACTCAAATGAGGGAGGAGCTTTCTGCAGCTTCTCTCGTAAATACTTCCAGTAGGATAATGGATGAAATGTGATGATTCTGTCAGTGTAGTAATCATACCAACATAGAGACTCAAATGAGGGAGGAGCTTCCTGCAGCTTCTCTCTTAAATACTTCCAATAGGCTAATGGATGATATGTGATGATTCTGTCAGTGTAGCAATCATACGAACATAGAGACTCAAATGAGGCAGGAGCTTTCTGCAGCTTCTCTCTTAAATACTCCCAATATGATAATGGATGAAATGCGATGATTCTGTCAGTGTAGTAATCATACCAACATAGAGACTCAAATGAGGGAGAAGCATTCTGCAGCTTCTCTCTTAAATACCTCCAATAGGATAATGGATGAAATGCGATGATTCTGTCAGTGTAGTAATCATACCAACATAGAGACTCAAATGAGGGAGGAGCTTTCTGCAGCTTCTCTCTTAAATACTTCCAATAGGATAATGGATGAAATGCGATGATTCTGTCAGTGTAGTAATCATATCAAAGTAGATACTCAAATGAGGGAGGAGCTTTCTGCAGCTTCTCTCTTAAATACTTCCAATAGGATAATGGATGAAATGTGATGATTCTGTCAGTGTAGTAATCATACCAACATAGAGACTCAAATGAGGGAGGAGCTTTCTGCAGCTTCTCTCTTACATACTTCCAATAGGCTAATGGATGATATGTGATGATTCTGTCAGTGTAGTATTCATACCAACATAGAGACTCAAATGAGGGAGGAGCTTTCTTCAGCTTCTTTCTTAAATACTTCCAATAGGATAATGGATGAAATGCGATAATTCTGTCAGTGTAGTATTCATACCAACATAGAGACTCAAATGAGGGAGGAGCTTCCTGCAGCTTCTCTCTTAAATAATTCCAATAGGCTAATGGATGATATGTGATGATTCTGTCAGTGTAGTAATCATACGAACATAGAGACTCAAGCGAGGCAGGAGCTTTCTGCAGCTTCTCTCTTAAATACTCCCAATATGATAATGGATGAAATGCGATGATTCTGTCAGTGTAGTAATCATACCAACATAGAGACTCAAATGAGGGAGAAGCATTCTGCAGCTTCTCTCTTAAATACTTCCAATAGGATAATGGATGAAATGCGATGATTCTGTCAGTGTAGTAATCATACCAACATAGAGACTCAAATGAGGGAGGAGCTTTCTGCAGCTTCTCTCTTAAATACTTCCAATAGGATAATGGATGAAATGCGATGATTCTGTCAGTGTAGTAATCATATCAAAGTAGATACTCAAATGAGGGAGGAGCTTTCTGCAGCTTCTCTCTTAAATACTTCCAATAGGATAATGGATGAAATGTGATGATTCTGTCAGTGTAGTAATCATACCAACATAGAGACTCAAATGAGGGAGGAGCTTTCTGCAGCTTCTCTCTTACATACTTCCAATAGGCTAATGGATGATATGTGATGATTCTGTCAGTGTAGTATTCATACCAACATAGAGACTCAAATGAGGGAGGAGCTTTCTTCAGCTTCTTTCTTAAATACTTCAAATAGGCTAATGGATGAAATGCGATAATTCTGTCAGTGTAGTAATCATACCAACATAGAGACTCAAATGAGGGAGGAGCTTCCTGCAGCTTCTCTCTTAAATACTTCCAATAGGCTAATGGATGATATGTGATGATTCTGTCAGTGTAGTAATCATACGAACATAGAGACTCAAATGAGGCAGGAGCTTTCTGCAGCTTCTCTCTTAAATACTCCCAATATGATAATGGATGAAATGCGATGATTCTGTCAGTGTAGTAATCATACCAACATAGAGACTCAAATGAGGGAGAAGCATTCTGCAGCTTCTCTCTTAAATACTTCCAATAGGATAATGGATGAAATGCGATGATTCTGTCAGTGTAGTAATCATACCAACATAGAGACTCAAATGAGGGAGGAGCTTTCTGCAGCTTCTCTCTTAAATACTTCCAATAGGATAATGGATGAAATGCGATGATTCTGTCAGTGTAGTAATCATATCAAAGTAGATACTCAAATGAGGGAGGAGTTTTCTGCAGCTTCTCTCTTAAATACTTCCAATAGGATAATGGATGAAATGTGATGATTCTGTCAGTGTAGTAATCATACCAACATAGAGACTCAAATGAGGGAGGAGCTTTCTGCAGCTTCTCTCTTACATACTTCCAATAGGCTAATGGATGATATGTGATGAATCTGTCAGTGTAGTATTCATACCAACATAGAGACTCAAATGAGGGAGGAGCTTTCTTCAGCTTCTTTCTTAAATACTTCAAATAGGCTAATGGATGAAATGCGATAATTCTGTCAGTGTAGTAATCATACCAACATAGAGACTCAAATGAGGGGGGAGCTTTCTGCAGCTTCTCTCTTAAATACTTCCAATAGGATAATGGATGAAATGCGATGATTCTGTCAGTGTAGTAATCATATCAAAGTAGATACTCAAACGAGGGGGGAGCTTTCTGCAGCCTCTCTCTTAAATACTTTAAATGGGATAATGGATTAAATGTGATGATCCTGTCAGTGTAGTAGTCATACCTACATAGAGACTCAAATGAGGGAGGAGCTTTCTGCAGCTTCTCTCTTAAATACTTCCAATAGGCTAATGGATGATATGTGATGATTCTGTCAGTGTAGTAATCATACCAACATAGAGACTCAAATGAGGGGGGAGCTTTCTGCAGCTTCTATCTTAAATAATTCCAATAGGATAATGGATGAAATGCGATGATTTTGTCAGTGTAGTAATCATACCAACATAGAGACTGAACTGAGGGGGGAGCTTTCTGCAGCTTCTCTCTTAAATACTTCCAATAGGATAATGGATGATATGTGATGATTCTGTCAGTGTAGTAATCAAACCAACATAGAGACTCAAATGTGGGAGGAGCTTTCTGCAGCTTCTCTCTTAAATACTTCCAGTAGGATAATGGACGAAATGTGATGATTCTGTCAGTGTAGTAATCATACCAACATAGAGACTCAAATGTGGGAGGAGCTTTCTGCAGCTTCTCTCTTAAATACTTCCAGTAGGATAATGGACGAAATGTGATGATTCTGTCAGTGTAGTAATCATACCAACATAGAGACTCAAATGAGGGGGGAGCTTTCTGCAGCTTCTCTCTTAAATACTTCCAGTAGGATAATGGATGAAATGTGATGATTCTGTCAGTGTAGTAGTCACACCTACATAGAGACTCAAATGAGGGAGGAGCTTTCTGCAGCTTCTCTCTTAAATACTTCCAGTAGGATAATGGACGAAATGTGATGATTCTGTCAGTGTAGTAGTCACACCTACATAGAGACTCAAATGAGGGAGGAGCTTTCTGCAGCTTCTCTCTTAAATACTTCCAGTAGGATAATGGACGAAATGTGATGATTCTGTCAGTGTACTAATCATACCAACATAGAGACTCAAATGAGGGGGGAGCTTTCTGCAGCTCCTCTCTTAAATACTTCCAGTAGGATAATGGATGAAATGTGATGATTCTGTCAGTGTAGTAGTCATGCCTACATAGAGACTCAAATGAGGGGGGAGCTTTCTGCAGCTTCTCTCTTAAATACTTCCAATAGGATAATGGATGATATGTGATGATTCTGTCAGTGTAGTAATCATACCAACATAGAAACTCAAATGAGGGAGGAGCTTTCTGCAGCTTCTCTCTTAAATACTTCCAATAGGATAATGGACGAAATGTGATGATTCTGTCAGTGTAGTAATCATACCAACATAGAAACTCAAATGAGGGGGGAGCTTTCTGCAGCTTCTCTCTTAAATACTTCCAATAGGATAATGGATGATATGTGATGATTCTGTCAGTGTAGTAATCATACCAACATAGAAACTCAAATGAGGGGGGAGCTTTCTGCAGCTTCTCTCTTAAATACTTCCAATAGGATAATGGACGAAATGTGATGATTCTGTCAGTGTAGTAATCATACCAACATAGAAACTCAAATGAGGGGGGAGCTTTCTGCAGCTTCTCTCTTAAATACTTCCAATAGGATAATGGACGAAATGTGATGATTCTGTCAGTGTAGTAATCATACCAACATAGAAACTCAAATGAGGGAGGAGCTTTCTGCAGCTTCTCTCTTAAATACTTCCAATAGGATAATGGACGAAATGTGATGATTCTGTCAGTGTAGTAATCATACCAACATAGAAACTCAAATGAGGGAGGAGCTTTCTGCAGCTTCTCTCTTAAATACTTCCAATAGGATAATGGACGAAATGTGATGATTCTGTCAGTGTAGTAATCATACCAACATAGAAACTCAAATGAGGGAGGAGCTTTCTGCAGCTTCTCTCTTAAATACTTCCAGTAGGATAATGGATGAAATGTGATGATTCTGTCAGTGTAGTAGTCATGCCTACATAGAGACTCAAATGAGGGGGGAGCTTTCTGCAGCTTCTCTCTTAAATACTTCCAATAGGATAATGGATGATATGTGATGATTCTGTCAGTGTAGTAATCATACCAACATAGAAACTCAAATGAGGGAGGAGCTTTCTGCAGCTTCTCTCTTAAATACTTCCAATAGGATAATGGACGAAATGTGATGATTCTGTCAGTGTAGTAATCATACCAACATAGAAACTCAAATGAGGGGGGAGCTTTCTGCAGCTTCTCTCTTAAATACTTCCAATAGGATAATGGATGATATGTGATGATTCTGTCAGTGTAGTAATCATACCAACATAGAAACTCAAATGAGGGGGGAGCTTTCTGCAGCTTCTCTCTTAAATACTTCCAATAGGATAATGGACGAAATGTGATGATTCTGTCAGTGTAGTAATCATACCAACATAGAAACTCAAATGCAGGGGGAGCTTTCTGCAGCTTCTCTCTTAAATACTTCCAATAGGATAATGGACGAAATGTGATGATTCTGTCAGTGTAGTAATCATACCAACATAGAAACTCAAATGAGGGGGGAGCTTTCTGCAGCTTCTCTCTTAAATACTTCCAATAGGATAATGGATGATATGTGATGATTCTGTCAGTGTAGTAATCATACCAACATAGAAACTCAAATGAGGGAGGAGCTTTCTGCAGCTTCTCTCTTAAATACTTCCAATAGGATAATGGACGAAATGTGATGATTCTGTCAGTGTAGTAATCATACCAACATAGAAACTCAAATGAGGGGGGAGCTTTCTGCAGCTTCTCTCTTAAATACTTCCAATAGGATAATGGATGATATGTGATGATTCTGTCAGTGTAGTAATCATACCAACATAGAAACTCAAATGAGGGGGGAGCTTTCTGCAGCTTCTCTCTTAAATACTTCCAATAGGATAATGGATGATATGTGATGATTCTGTCAGTGTAGTAATCATACCAACATAGAAACTCAAATGAGGGGGGAGCTTTCTGCAGCTTCTCTCTTAAATACTTCCAATAGGATAATGGATGAAATGTGATGATTCTGCCAGTGTAGCAATCATACCAACATAGAAACTCAAATGAGGGGGGAGCTTTCTGCAGCTTCTCTCTTAAATACTTCCAATAGGATAATGGACGAAATGTGATGATTCTGTCAGTGTAGTAATCATACCAACATAGAAACTCAAATGAGGGAGGAGCTTTCTGCAGCTTCTCTCTTAAATACTTCCAGTAGGATAATGGACGAAATGTGATGATTCTGTCAGTGTAGTAATCATACCAACATAGAAACTCAAATGAGGGGGGAGCTTTCTGCAGCTTCTCTCTTAAATACTTCCAATAGGATAATGGACGAAATGTGATGATTCTGTCAGTGTAGTAATCATACCAACATAGAAACTCAAATGAGGGGGGAGCTTTCTGCAGCTTCTCTCTTAAATACTTCCAATAGGATAATGGATGATATGTGATGATTCTGTCAGTGTAGTAATCATACCAACATAGAAACTCAAATGAGGGGGGAGCTTTCTGCAGCTTCTCTCTTAAATACTTCCAATAGAATAATGGACGAAATGTGATGATTCTGTCAGTGTAGTAATCATACCAACATACAAACTCAAATGAGGGAGGAGCTTTCTGCAGCTTCTCTCTTAAATACTTCCAATAGGATAATGGATGATATGTGATGATTCTGTCAGTGTAGTAATCATACCAACATAGAAACTCAAATGAGGGGGGAGCTTTCTGCAGCTTCTCTCTTAAATACTTCCAATAGGATAATGGATGATATGTGATGATTCTGTCAGTGTAGTAATCATACCAACATAGAAACTCAAATGAGGGGGGAGCTTTCTGCAGCTTCTCTCTTAAATACTTCCAATAGGATAATGGACGAAATGTGATGATTCTGTCAGTGTAGTAATCATACCAACATAGAAACTCAAATGAGGGGGGAGCTTTCTGCAGCTTCTCTCTTAAATACTTCCAATAGGATAATGGATGATATGTGATGATTCTGTCAGTGTAGTAATCATACCAACATAGAAACTCAAATGAGGGGGGAGCTTTCTGCAGCTTCTCTCTTAAATACTTCCAATAGGATAATCGATGAAATGCGATGATTCTGTCAGTGTAGTAATCATACCAACATTGAGACCCAAATGAGGGAGGATCTTTCTGCAGCTTCTCTCTTCAATATTTCCAATAGGATAATGGATGAAATGCAATGTATCTGTCAGTGTAGTAATCATACCAACAAAGAGACTCAAATGAGGGAGGAGCATTCTGCAGACTCTCTCTTAATTACTTCAAATAGGATAATGGATGAAATGCGATGATTCTGTCAGTGTAGTAATCATATCTAAATAGATACTCAAATGAGGGAGGAGCTTTCTGCAGCTTCTCTCTTAAATACTTCCAAAAGGATTATGGATGAAATGCGATGATTCTGTCAGTGTAGTAATAATATCAAAATAGATGCTCAAATGAGGGAGGAGCTTTCAACAGCTTCTCTCTTAAATACTTCCAATAAGATAATGGATGAAATGTGATGATTCTGTCAGTGTAGTAATCATCCCAACATTGAGACTCAAATGAGGGAGGAGCTTTCTGCAGCTTCTCTCTTAAATACTTCCATTAGGATAATGGATGAAATGCGATGATTCTGTCAGTGTAGCAATCATGTCAAAATAGATACTCAAATGACGAGGGAGCTTTCTGCAACTTTTCTCTTAAATACTTCCAATAGGATAATGGATGAAATGTGACGAATCTGTTGGTGTGGTAATCATACCAACATGGAGACTCAAATGAGGGAGGAGCTTTCTGCAGCTTCTCTCTTAAATACTTCCAATAGGATAATCCATGAAATGCGATGATTTTGTCAGTGTATTAATCATACCAACATAGAGACCCAAATGAGGGAAGAGCTTTCTGCAGCTTCTCTCTTAAATACTTCCAATAGGATTATGGATGAAATGCGATGTATCTGTCAGTGTAGTAATCATACCAACAAAGAGACTCAAATGAGGGAGGAGCTTTCTGCAGATTCTCTCTTAAATACTTCAAATAGGATAATGGATGAAATGCGATGATTCTGTCAGTGTAGTATTCATATCTAAATAGATACTCAAATGAGGGAGGAGCTTTCTGCAGCTTCTCTCTTAAATACTTGCAAAAGGATTATGGATGAAATGCGATGATTCTGTCAGTGTAGTAATCATATCAAAATAGATACTCAAATGAGGGTGGAGCATTCAACAGCTTCTCTCATAAATACTTCCAATAGGATAATGGATGAAATGTGATGATTCTGTCAGTGTAGTAATCATACCAACATAGAGACTCAAATGAGGGAGGAGCTTTCTGCAGCTTCTCTCTTAAATACTTCCAATGGGATAATGGATGAAATGCGATGATTCTGTCAGTGTAGTAATCATACCAACATAGAGTCTCAAAAGAGGGAGGAACTTTCTGCAGCTTCTCTCTTAAATACTTCCAATAGGATCATGGATGAAATGCGATGATTCTGTCAGTGTAGTAATCATATCAAAATAGATACTCAAATGAGGGAGGAGCTTTCTGCAGCTTCACTCTTAAATACTTCCAATAGGATAATGGATGAAATGTGATTATTCTGTCAGTGTAGTAATCATATCAAAATAGATACTCAAATGAGTGAGGAGCTTTCTGCAGCTTGTCTCTTAAATACTTCCAATAGGATAATTGATGAAATGCGATGATTCTGTCAGTGTAGTAATAATACCAACATGGAGACTCAAATGACGAGGGAGCTTTCTGCAGCTTTTCTCTTAAATACTTCCAATAGGATAATGAACGAATCACGATGATTCTGTCAGTGTAATAATAATACCAACAAGGAGACTCAAATGACGAGGGAGCTGTATGCAGCTTCTCCCTTAAATACTTCCAATAGGATAATGGATGAAATGTGAAGAATCTGTGAGTATGGTAATCATACCAACATGGAGACTCAAATGAGGGAGGAGCTTTCTGCAGCTTCTCTCTTAAATACTTCCAATAGGATAATGAATGAAGCGATGATTATGTCAGTGTAGTAATAATGCCAACATGGAGACTCAAATGACGACGGAGCATTCTGCAGCTTTTATCTTAAATACTTCCAATAGGATAACTGATGAAATGCAATGATTCTTTCACTGTAGCTATCTATCAAAATATATACTCAAATGAGGGGGAGCTCTCTGCAGCTTCTCTCTTAAATTCTTCCAATAGGATAATGGATGAAATGCGATGATTCTGTCAGTGTAGTAATCGTATCAAAGTAGATACTCAAATGAGGGAGGAGCTTTCTGCAGCTTCTCTCTTAAATACTTCCAATAGGATAATGGATGAAATGTGACGATTCTGTCAGTGTAGTAATCATACCAACATGGAGACTCAAATGATGGGCTAGCTCTCTGCAGCCTTTCTCTTAAATACTTCCAATAGGAAAATGGATGAAATGCGATGATTCTGACAGTGTAGTAATAATACCAACATGGAGACTCAAATGACGATGGAGCTTTCTGCAGCTTTTCTCTTAAATACATCCAATAGGATAATGGATGAAATGTGATGATTGTGTCAGTGTAGTAATCATTCAAACATAGAGGCTCAAATGAGGGAAGAGCTTTCTGCAGCTTCTCTCTTAAATACTTCCAATGGGATAATGGATGATATGTGATGATTCTGTCAGTGTAGTAATCATACCAACATAGATGCTCAAATGAGGGAGGAGCTTTCTGCAGCTTTTCTCTTAAATACTTCCAATAGGATAATTGATGAAATGCGATGATTCTGTCAGTGTAGTAATAATACCAACATGGAGACTCAAATGACGAGGGAGCTTTCTGCGGCTTTTCTCTTAAATACTTCTAATAGGATAATGGATGAAACGTGATGATTCTGTCAGTGTAGTAATCATACCAACATAGAGACTCAATTGAGGAGGAGCTTTCTGCAGCTTCTCTCTTAAATACTTCCAATAGGATAATGGACGAAATGTGATGATTCTGTCAGTGTAGTAATCATACCAACATAGAGACTCAAATGAGGGAGGAGCTTTCTGCAGCTTCTCTCTAAAATACTTCCAATAGGATAATGGATGAAATGCGATGATTCTGTCAGTGTAGTAATCATATCCAAATAGATACTCAAATGAGGGAGGAGCTTTCTGCAGCTTCTCTCTTAAATACTTCCAATAGGATGATGGATGAAATGCGATGATTCTGTCAGTGTAGTAATCATATCAAAATAGATACTCAATTGAGGGAGGAGCTTTCTGCAGCTTCTCTCTAAACTGCTTCCAATAGGATAATGGATGAAATGTGATAATTCTGTCAGTGTTGTAATCATACCAACATAGAGACTCAAAAGAGGGAGGAGCTTTCTGCAGCTTCTCTCTTAAATACTTCCAATGGGATAATGGATGAAATGTGATGATTCTGTCAGTGTAGTAATCATACAAACATAGAGATTCAAATGAGGGAGGAACTTTCTGCAGATGCTCTCTTAAATGCTTCCAATAGGATGATGGATGAAATGCAATGATTCTGTCAGTGTAGTAATCATATTAAATAGATACTCAAATGAGGGGGGAGCTTTCTGCAGCTTCTCTCTTAAATTCTTTCAATAGGATAATGGATGAAATATGATGATTCTGTCAGTGTAGTAAGCATACCAACATAGAGACTCAAGTGAGGGAGGAGCTTTCATCAGCTTCTCTCATAAATACTTCCATAGGATAATGGATGAAATGTGATGATTCTGTCAGTGTAGTAATCATACCAACATAGATACTCAAATGAGGGAGGAGCTCTCTGCAGCTTTTCTTTTAAATACTTCCAATAGAATAATTGATGGAATGCGATGATTCTGTCAGTGTAGTAATAACAATAAAATGGAGACTCAAATGACGAGATTGCTTTCTGCGGCTTTTCCCTTAAATACTTCTAATAGGATAATGGATGAAATGTGATGACTCTGTCAGTGTAGTAATCATACCAACTAAGAGACTCGATTGAGGGAGGAGCTTTCTGCAGCTTCTCTCTTAAATACTTCCAATAGGATAATGGATGAAATGCGATGATTCTGTCAGAGTAGTAATCATATCAAAATAGATACTCAAATGAGGGAGGAGCTTTCTGCAGCTTCTCTCTTCCAGTGGGATAATGGATGAAATGCGATGATTCTGTCAGTGTCGTAATCATACCAACATAGAGACTCAAATGAGGGAATAGCTTTCTGCAGCTTCTCTCTTAAATACTTCCAATAGGATAATGGATGAAATGCGATGATTCTGTCAGTGTAGTAATCATACCAACATAGAGACTCAAAAGAGGGAGGAGCTTTCTGCAGCTTCTCTCTTCAATACTTCCAATAGGATAATGGATGAAATGTGATGATTTTGTCAGTGTAGTAATCATACAAACATAGAGGCTCAAATGAGGGAAGAGCTTTCTGCAGCTTCTCTCTTAAATACTTCCAATGGGGTAATGGATGAAATGTGATGATTCTGTCAATGTAGTAATCATACCAACATAGATGCTCAAATGAGGGAGGAGCTTTCTGCAGCTTTTCTCTTAAATACCTCCAATAGGATTATTGATGAAATGCGATGATTCTGTCAGTGTAGTAATAATACCAACATGGAGACTCAAATGACGAGGGAGCTTTCTGCGGCTTTTCTCTTAAATACTTCTAATACGATAATGGATGAAATGTGATGATTCTGTCAGTGTAGTAATCATACCAACATAGAGACTCAATTGAGGAGGAGCTTTCTGCAGCTTCTCTCTTAAATACTTCCAATAGGATAATGGACGAAATGTGATGATTCTGTCAGTGTAGTAATCGTACCAACATAGAGACTCATATGAGGGAGTAGCTTTCTGCAGCTTCTCTCTTAAATACTTCCATTAGGATAATGGATGAAATGCGATGATTCTATCAGTGTAGCAATCATGTCAAAATAGATACTCAAATGACGAGGGAGCTTTCTGCAGCTTTTCTCTTAAATACTTCCAATAGGATAATGGATGAATTGTGACGAATCTGTCAGTGTGGTAATCATTCCAACATGGAGACTCAAATGAGGGAGGAGCTTTCTGCAGCTTCTCTCTTAAATACTTCCAATGGGATAATGGATGAAATGCGTTGATTCTGTCAGTGTAGTAATCATACAAACATAGAGACTCAAAAGAGGGAGGAACTTTCTGCAGCTTCTCTCTTAAATACTTCCAATAGGATCATGGATGAAATGCGATGATTCTGTCAGTGTAGTAATCATATCAAAATAGATACTCAAATGAGGGAGGAGCTTTCTGCAGCTTCTCTCTTAAATACTTCCAATAGGATAATGGATGAAATGCGATTATTCTGTCAGTGTAGTAATCATATCAAAATAGGTATTCAAATGAGTGAGGAGCTTTCTGCAGCTTGTCTCTTAAATACTTCCAATAGGATAATGGATGAAATGTGATGATTGTGTCAGTGTAGTAATCATTCAAACATAGAGGCTCAAATGAGGGAAGAGCTTTCTGCAGCTTCTCTCTTAAATACTTCCAATGGGATAATGGATGATATGTGATGATTCTGTCAGTGTAGTAATCATACCAACATAGATGCTCAAATGAGGGAGGAGCTTTCTGCAGCTTTTCTCTTAAATACTTCCAATAGGATAATTGATGAAATGCGATGATTCTGTCAGTGTAGTAATAATACCAACATGGAGACTCAAATGACGAGGGAGCTTTCTGCGGCTTTTCTCTTAAATACTTCTAATAGGATAATGGATGAAATGTGATGATTCTGTCAGTGTAGTAATCATACCAACATAGAGACTCAAATGAGGGAGGAGCTTTCTG
Source organism: Schistocerca americana (assembly GCF_021461395.2). Taxonomy (NCBI): domain Eukaryota; kingdom Metazoa; phylum Arthropoda; class Insecta; order Orthoptera; family Acrididae; genus Schistocerca; species Schistocerca americana. The sequence goes on along the minus strand of NC_060121.1, from coordinate 52,302,978 downwards.
CAGCTTCTCTCTAAAATACTTCCAATAGGATAATGGATGGAATGCGATGATTCTGTCAGTGTAGTAATCATATCCAAATAGATAGTCAAATGAGGGAGGAGCTTTCTGCAGCTTCTCTCTTAAATACTTCCAATAGGATAATGGATGAAATGCCATGATTCTGTCAGTGTAGTAATCATATCAAAATAGATACTCAAATGAGGGAGGAGCTTTCTGCAGCTTCTCTCTAAACTGCTTCCAATAGGATAATGGATGAAATGTGATAATTCTGTCAGTGTTGTAATCATACCAACATAGAGACTCAAAAGAGGGAGGAGCTTTCTGCAGCTTCTCTCTTAAATACTTCCAATTGGATAATGGATGAAATGAGATGATTCTGTCAGTGTAGTAATCATACCAACATAGTTACTCAAATGCGGGAGGAGCTTTCTGCAGCTTTTCTCTTAAATACTTCCAATAGGATAATGGATGAAATGCGATTGTTCTGTCAGTGTAGTAATAATACCAACATGGAGACTTAAATGACGAGGGAGCTTTCTGCAGCTTTTCTCTTAAATACTTCCAATAGGATAATGAACGAATCACGATGATTCTGTCAGTGTAATAATAATACCAACAAGGAGACTCAAATGACAAGGGAGCTGTCTGCAGCTTCTCTCTTAAATACTTCCAATAGGATAATGGATGAAATGTGAAGAATCTGTCAGTATGGTAATCATACAAACATGGAGACTCAAATGAGGGAGGAGCTTTCTGCAGCTTCTCTCTTAAATACTTCCAATAGGATAATGAATGAAGCGATGATTATGTCAGTGTAGTAATAATGCCAACATGGAGACTCAAATGACGACGGAGCTTTCTGCAGCTTTTATCTTAAATACTTCCAATAGGATAACTGATGAAATGCAATGATTCTTTCACTGTAGCTATCATATCAAAATATATACCCAAATGAGGGGGAGCTCTCTGCAGCTTCTCTCTTAAATACTTCCAATAGGATAATGGATGAAATGCGATGATTCTGTCAGTGTAGTAATCATATCAAAATAGATACTCAAATGAGGGAGGAGCTTCCTGCAGCTTCTCTCTTAAATACTTCCAATAGGATAATAGATGAAATGTTATGATTCTGTCAGTGTAGTAATCATACCAACATAGAGACTCAAATGAGGGAGGAGCTTTCTGCAGCTTCTCTCTTACATACTTCCAATAGGATAATGGATGAAATGTGACGATTCTGTCAGTGTAGTAATCATACCAACATGGAGACTCAAATGATGGGGGAGCTCTCTGCAGCCTTTCTCTTAAATACTTCCAATAGGAAAATGGATGAAATGCGATGATTCTGACAGTGTAGTAATAATACCAACATGGAGACTCAAATGACGATGGAGCTTTCTGCAGCTTTTCTCTTAAATACATCCAATAGAATAATGGATGAAATGTGACAAATCTGTCAGTGTGGTAATCATACCTACATGGAGACTCAAATGAGGGAGGAGCTCCCTGCAGCTTCTCTCTTAAATACTTCCAATGGGATAATGGATGAAATGTGATGAATCTGTCAGTGTAGTAATCATACAAACATAGAGACTCAAATGAGGGAGGAACTTTCTGCCGCTGCTCTCTTAAATGCTTCCAATAGGATGATGGATGAAATGCGATGATTCTGTCAGTGTAGTAATCATATTAAAATAGATACTCAAATGAGGGGGGAGCTTTCTGCAGCTTCTCTCTTAAATTCTTTCAATAGGATAATGGATGAAATGTGATGATTCTGTCAGTGTAGTAATCATACCAACATAGATACTCAAATGAGGGAGGAGCTCTCTGCAGCTTTTCTTTTAAATACTTCCAATAGAATAATTGATGGAATGCGATGATTCTGTCAGTGTAGTAATAGTACCAACATGGAGACTCAAATGACGAGATTGCTTTCTGCGGCTTTTCCCTTAAATACTTCTAATAGGATAATGGATGAAATGTGATGACTCTGTCAGTGTAGTAATCATACCAACTAAGAGACTCGATTGAGGGAGGAGCTTTCTGCAGCTTCTCTCTTAAATACTTCCAATAGGATAATGGATGAAATGCGATGATTCTGTCAGAGTAGTAATCATATCAAAATAGATACTCAAATGAGGGAGGAGCTTTCTGCAGCTTCTCTCTTAGATACTTCCAATGGGATAATGGATGAAATGCGATGATTCTGTCAGTGTCGTAATCATACCAACATAGAGACTCAAATGAGGGAATAGCTTTCTGCAGCTTCTCTCTTAAATACTTCCAATAGGATAATGGATGAAATGCGATGATTCTGTCAGTGTAGTAATCATACCAACATAGAGACTCAAAAGAGGGAGGAGCTTTCTGCAGCTTCTCTCTTCAATACTTCCAATAGGATAATGGATGAAATGTGATGATTTTGTCAGTGTAGTAATCATACAAACATAGAGGCTCAAATGAGGGAAGAGCTTTCTGCATCTTCTCTCTTAAATACTTCCAATGGGGTAATGGATGAAATGTGATGATTCTGTCAATGTAGTAATCATACCAACATAGATGCTCAAATGAGGGAGGAGCTTTCTGCAGCTTTTCTCTTAAATACTTCCAATAGGATTATTGATGAAATGCGATGATTCTGTCAGTGTAGTAATAATACCAACATGGAGACTCAAATGACGAGGGAGCTTTCTGCGGCTTTTCTCTTAAATACTTCTAATAGGATAATGGATGAAATGTGATGATTCTGTCAGTGTAGTAATCGTACCAACATAGAGACTCAATTGAGGAGGAGCTTTCTGCAGCTTCTCTCTTAAATACTTCCAATAGCATAATGGACGAAATGTGATGATTCTGTCAGTGTAGTAATCGTACCAACATAGAGACTCTTATGAGGGACTAGCTTTCTGCAGCTTCTCTCTTAAATACTTCCAATAGGATTATGGATGCAATGCGATGATTCTGTCAGTGTAGTAATCATATCAAAATAGATACTCAAATGAGGGAGGAGCTTTCAACAGCTTCTCTCATAAATACTTCCAATAGGATAATGGATGAAATGTGATGATTCTGTCAGTGTAGTAATCATACCAATATAGAGACTCAAATGAGGGAGGAGCTTTCTGCAGCTTCTCTCTTAAATACTTCCAATAGGATTATGGATGAAATGCGATGTATCTGTCAGTGTAGTAATCATACCAACAAAGAGACTCAAATGAGGGAGGAGCTTTCTGCAGATTCTCTCTTGAATACTTCAAATAGGATAATGGATGAAATGCGATGATTCTGTCAGTGTAGTAATCATATCTAAATAGATACTCAAATGAGGGAGGAGCTTTCTGCAGCTTCTCTCTTTAATACTTCCAAAAGGATTATGGATGAAATGCGATGATTCTGTCAGTGTAGTAATCATATCAAAATAGATACTCAAATGAGGGAGGAGCTTTCAACAGCTTCTCTCATAAATACTTCCAATAGGATAATGGATGAAATGTGATGATTCTGTCAGTGTAGTAATCATACCAATATAGAGACTCAAATGAGGGAGGAGCTTTCTGCAGCTTCTCTCTTAAATACTTCCATTAGGATAATGGATGAAATGCGATGATTCTGTCAGTGTAGTAATCATATCAAAATAGATACTCAAATGAGGGAGGAGCTTTCTGCAGCTTCTCTCTTAAATACTTCCAATAGGATAATGGATGAAATGCGATTATTCTGTCAGTGTAGTAATCATATCAAAATAGATACTCAAATGAGTGAGGAGCGTTCTGCAGCTTGTCTCTTAAATACTTCCAATAGGATAATGGATGAAATGTGATGATTGTGTCAGTGTAGTAATCATTCAAACATAGAGGCTCAAATGAGGGAAGAGCTTTCAGCAGCTTCTCTCTTAAATACTTCCAATGGGATAATGGATGATACGTGATGATTCTGTCAGTGTAGTAATCATACCAACATAGATGCTCAAATGAGGGAGGAGCTTTCTGCAGCTTTTCTCTTAAATACTTCCAATAGGATAATTGATGAAATGCGATGATTCTGTCAGTGTAGTAATAATACCAACATGGAGACTCAAATGACGAGGGAGCTTTCTGCGGCTTTTCTCTTAAATACTTCTAATAGGATAATGGATGAAATGTGATGATTCTGTCAGTGTAGTAATCATACCAACATAGAGACTCAAATGAGGGAGGAGCTTTCTGCAGCTTCTCTCTAAAATACTTCCAATAGGATAATGGATGAAATGCGATGATTCTGTCAGTGTAGTAATCATATCCAAATAGATACTCAAATGAGGGAGGAGCTTTCTGCAGCTTCTCTCTTAAATACTTCCAATAGGATAATGGGTGAAATGCCATGATTCTGTCAGTGTAGTAATCATATCAAAATAGATACTCAAATGAGGGAGGAGCTTTCTGCAGCTTCTCTCTAAACTGCTTCCAATAGGATAATGGATGAAATGAGATGATTCTGTCAGTGTAGTAATCATACCAACATAGTTACTCAAATGCGGGAGGAGCTTTCTGCAGCTTTTCTCTTAAATACTTCCAATAGGACAATGGATGAAATGCGATTGTTCTGTCAGTGTAGTAATAATACCAACATGGAGACTTAAATGACGAGGGAGCTTTCTGCAGCTTTTCTCTTAAATACTTCCAATAGGATAATGAACGAATCACGATGATTCTGTCAGTGTAATAATAATACCAACAAGGAGACTCAAATGTCAAGGGAGCTGTCTGCAGCTTCTCTCTTAAATACTTCCAATAGGATAATGGATGAAATGTGAAGTATCTGTCAGTGTAGTAATCATACCAACATAGGGACTCAAATGAGGGAGGAGCTTTCTGCAGCTTCTCTCTTAAATACTTCCAATAGGATAATGAATGAAATGCGATGATTCTGTCAGTGAAGTAATCATATCAAAGTAGATACTCAAATGAGGGAGGAGCTTTCTGCAGCTTCTCTTTTAAGTAATTCCAATAGGATAATGGATGAAATGTGATGATTCTGTCAGTGTGGTAATCATACCAACATAGAGACTCAAATAAGGGAGGAGTTTTCTGCAGCTTCTCTCTTAAATACTTCCAATAGGATAATGGATGAAATGTGATGATTCTGTCAGTGTAGTAGTCATACCTACATAGAGACTCAAATGAGGGGGGAGCTTTCTGCAGCTTCTCTCTTAAATACTTCCAATTGGATAATGGATGAAATGTGATGATTCTGTCAGTGTAGTAATCATACCAACATAGAGACTCAAATGAGGGAGGAGTTTTCTGCAGCTTCTCTCTTAAATACTTCCAATAGGCTAATGGATGATATGTGATGATTCTGTCAGTGTAGTAATCAAACCAACATAGAGACTCAAATGTGGGAGGAGCTTTCTGCAGCTTCTCTCATAAATACTTCCAATGGCATAATGGATGAAATGCGATGATTCTGTCAGTGTAGTAATCATACCAACATAGAGACTCAAATGAGGGAGGAGCTTTCTGCAGCTTCTCTCTTAAATACTTCCAATAGGATAATGGATGAAATGCGATGATTCTGTCAGTGTAGTAATCATATCAAAGTAGATACTCAAATGAGGGAGGAGCTTTCTGCAGCTTCTCTCTTAAATACTTCCAATAGGATAATGGATGAAATGTGATGATTCTGTCAGTGTAGTAATCATACCAACATAGAGACTCAAATGAGGGAGGAGCTTTCTGCAGCTTCTCTCTTACATACTTCCAATAGGCTAATGGATGATATGTGCTGATTCTGTCAGTGTAGTAATCATACCAACATAGAGACTCAAATGAGGGAGGAGCTTTCTTCAGCTTCTCTCTTAAATACTTCAAATAGGCTAATGGATGAAATGCGATAATTCTGTCAGTGTAGTAATCATACCAACATAGAGACTCAAATGAGCGGGGAGCTTTCTGCAGCTTCTCTCTTAAATACTTCCAATAGGATAATGGATGAAATGCGATGATTCTGTCAGTGTAGTAATCATATCAAAGTAGATACTCAAACGAGGGGGGAGCTTTCTGCAGCCTCTCTCTTAAATACTTTAAATGGGATAATGGATTAAATGTGATGATCCTGTCAGTGTAGTAGTCATACCTACATAGAGACTCAAATGAGGGAGGAGCTTTCTGCAGCTTCTCTCTTAAATACTTCCAATAGGCTAATGGATGATATGTGATGATTCTGTCAGTGTAGTAATCATACCAACATAGAGACTCAAATGAGGGAGGAGCTTTCTTCAGCTTCTCTCTTAAATACTTCAAATAGGCTAAAGGATGAAATGCGATAATTCTGTCAGTGTAGTAATCATACCAACATAGAGACTCAAATGAGGGAGGAGTTTTCTGCAGCTTCTCTCTTAAATACTTCCAATAGGATAATGGATGAAATGTGATGATTCTGTCAGTGTAGTAGTCATACCTACATAGAGACTCAAATGAGGGGGGAGCTTTCTGCAGCTTCTCTCTTAAATACTTCCAGTTGGATAATGGATGAAATGTGATGATTCTGTCAGTGTAGTAATCATACCAACATAGAGACTCAAATGAGGGAGGAGTTTTCTGCAGCTTCTCTCTTAAATACTTCCAATAGGCTAATGGATGATATGTGATGATTCTGTCAGTGTAGTAATCAAACCAACATAGAGACTCAAATGTGGGAGGAGCTTTCTGCAGCTTCACTCATAAATACTTCCAATGGCATAATGGATGAAATGCGATGATTCTGTCAGTGTAGTAATCATACCAACATAGAGACTCAAATGAGGGAGGAGCTTTCTGCAGCTTCTCTCTTAAATACTTCCAATAGGATAATGGATGAAATGCGATGATTCTGTCAGTGTAGTAATCATATCAAAGTAGATACTCAAATGAGGGAGGAGCTTTCTGCAGCTTCTCTCTTAAATACTTCCAATAGGATAATGGATGAAATGTGATGATTCTGTCAGTGTAGTAATCATACCAACATAGAGACTCAAATGAGAGAGGAGCTTTCTTCAGCTTCTATCTTAAATACTTCAAATAGGCTAATGGATGAAATGCGATAATTCTGTCAGTGTAGTAATCATACCAACATAGAGACTCAAATGAGGGGGGAGCTTTCTGCAGCTTCTCTCTTAAATACTTCCAATAGGATAATGGATGAAATGCGATGATTCTGTCAGTGTAGTAATCATATCAAAGTAGATACTCAAACGAGGGGAAAGCTTTCTGCAGCCTCTCTCTTAAATACTTTAAATGGGATAATGGATTAAATGTGATGATTCTGTCAGTGTAGTAATCATACCAACATAGGGACTCAAGTGAGGGAGGAGCCTTCTGCAGTTTCTCTCTTAAATACTTCCAATAGGATAATGGATGAAATGCGATAATTCTGTCAGTGTAGTAATCATACCAACATAGAGACTCAAATGAGGGAGGAGCTTTCAGCAGCTTCTCTCTTAAATACTTTTAATAGGCTAATGGATGAAATGTGATGATTCTGTCAGTGTAGTAATCATACCAACATAGAGACTCAGATGATGGAGGAGCTTTCTGCAGCTTCTCTCTTAAATACTTCCAATAGGATAATGGATGAAATGTGATGATTCTGTCAGTGTAGTAATCATACCAACATAGAGACTCAAATGAGGGAGGAGCTTTCAGCAGCTTCTCTCTTAAATACTTTTAATAGGCTAATGGATGAAATGTGATGATTCTGTCAGTGTAGTAACCATA